>NW_025819995.1:0-2613 GCF_002878395.1 Capsicum annuum
AGGGTGTGAAAGGTGTTTTAAATTAAAATATGATGATCATAAAGTGATCAAGGTGTGCATTAGCTTTTTTTATTTGTATTTTCTTGACGTGAATGGTTGTGTGACATAATGAAAATCAAATTATTTTTGTTTGTTTGTTTTAGATAATGATCAAACCAAAATCGAATTGCAACTTTTTTCAGAAGTTTCACATTCTAGTTATAGCGGATTTTTTTTCAATCTGAATTATCATCATATATGGTTATCTTACCTGAATTATCAATATTGATGTATTTAAATACACCTAATTGAGTAGATAAATGATGATAGTTCAAATAAAAATATCAATGACAGATAACTTTTGACTTCTAAGATTTGTCTTTTTAGATTATTTGGGTTTGAGTCATTGCCGGATCCAACTTTTCTTCATTTTATTTTTAATAATTAATAAATGTCTCAAATGGCCACCTTTTTATTTTAAAACCAAAAAGTGACGTAATTAAAATTTTTAAATAGTTTATTACTTCAAATGAATAAGTTACTATTTTCTTAATGATATTCGTAAAATAAATATCCCGCGCATCGCGCGGATACTTATACTAGTTCCAATAATGTGATACATAACTTTTGGGAAATTCGAACTTGCTAATTAACATTACCAGATCTACAATATTTTAAGGATCCATAGAAGATATAACAAACTGTATTTAAGTTACGTTCAAGATTCATTTCTTCACCGATCGATAGTTTCATCAGATCGAGCAAGTTATATTTTATTTATGCATGATTGAGAAAGAAGTGACCATGAAAAGAAAGACAAAAAAAAAAAGCATTACAATCATGGGAATTAAATGGAAATTGCTATAACACAACTTATTACATATTCAAGCACTTTTTTTTTCTCATTAACTGGTCCACACAACAATCTTCATCCTGGTTTATTTAATTAACACGATACATTCAACAAAATTAAATGAAATCTGCTATAACATAATATATAAATATATATTGAAGCACAAATTTTTTTCATACAATAACCTTCATCCTGATTTATTTAATCAACACGATACATTCATCGATCAGAACTAAATGGAAATTTCTATTACGCAACGTATAAGTACATATTGAAGCACAATTATTTTTTTTTTTCACAAATGGTACGTTCATACATCAACAAGAACATGGCTCACAGGGGCATTGACATGCGCAGTTCATACATACACAATCAGTCGATAACTTTCTTGATTTTTGTGCATCATTTTTCATGAGATGTGATGAGATAGAAGAAGATTCCCATTCCCATGGTTGTACAGAACTTGATGTCGATTCAATATAAAATATGCAGAAAGCAATAATCATGATGAAAATTATTGTGTTTTTTCACATGGCTTATTCTTTGGGAGTATTATTGTAAGCTATAGTCTTATCAAATGGCACTTAATAGCAACATTATTTATAATGTCAGTTTT
This sequence comes from Capsicum annuum, assembly GCF_002878395.1. Lineage (NCBI taxonomy): Eukaryota > Viridiplantae > Streptophyta > Magnoliopsida > Solanales > Solanaceae > Capsicum > Capsicum annuum. Next base: position 1,449 of record NW_025819995.1, read on the forward strand.
GCTTATTTAAATATGAAGCTATAGTCTTATCAAATGTCACACGCCTACTCACTTATTTATTTTCAATTTTTTTTTGGGAGAAATTATCAATTAAACAAAAGTATGGTAAGGTGAATAAAATAAAATAAAAAATAAAAATAAAAATAAAATTAAACAAAAAAATTCGGGAAAGGACAAAATTACGTGTCTACATCATGCCCCCTTTGGATGTAAACACATGGTGTTTTCATACAAAGCAGTAGACAACAAGACAAAATTTTGTCCTGACCTTTAGTCAAAAGCACGAAGCACGAAGAAGGAGGGAAATCAGGTCTTGACTTAGGACATCCTACCTACCCAAGTTATGAGGGAATCGAGTGACAGCTATCTCAAAGGATTGGAAGGAGATGGACTATGCCGAGTTGGAGAGTCGAGTAAGGTTCCATCGAGGTTTCGGTCCGCGGCTCTGTTATTACATCAAAAATGAAAATTACAAGTTAAAAACATAAATGAAATTACAAAATCCTATCTACGCAGCTTTTGTTGGACTTTTGACTTGAGTTTCATCACCTTATTCTTTAGGAGGACTCCTGATTTGAAATTTCTTCAACTTGTTGCTTGGTTTTCAATTTCATCACCCTGTTCTCCAGGCAGGCTCTTGACTTGTTATTTTCGATTAGTTAACTTTCATTTTCTTCACTTTGTTACTTGACTTTCAACTTCTTCGCCTTGTTGTTTGACTTTCAATTTCTTCACCTTGCTGCTTGACTTTCCATTTATTCGCCTTATGCTTTGGGCGGGCTCCTGAAATCACATCAAAACTAGAAAGAAAATTATCCCAAATAAAATTATTGTAAAGAGAAAATCATTTGCCAAAAATGTAAAGTTCCAAAACAGATATTACATTTCCCCCCCCAGTTTACCATCAGAAGACTTTTGAGAAAGTCAGATCATACCTACTTGCATGTTGCAATAATGAATCAAGACTCTGACAAAGAAATGCATCTCTTGAGAGTAAAATTGAATGACCAAGACTAGGAAGTGCGTCTCCTAAGAATTAAAGTGAGGAATTCTGACTAGAAAGTGTGTCTTTTAGAGATGGAAATTTAAATTAAAAAGTGTGTCACCTGACAAATGATAACTAACAAGGAAGTGCATCTCATAAGGATTAAGTGGAATGACTCGA
>NW_025819996.1:0-2412 GCF_002878395.1 Capsicum annuum
ACAAGAACTGACTGGAAAGAAGGACCTTCAAAGTTAAAATCTTTAACTCGGACCATGTGATGAATAAAACCTTGTTAGATTAACCTCCGAGCTTGAAGATACGAAAGAAATCTCACCCTAGGACATAAAGAAACACCCTCCCATTCTATAACCAGTATACCTAGGAAGCTAATGATAACCCTACGGTTTCGACAATCCATGGACGCATAAAAAGAGTGCAACAGAATGACATCAAAATCTACCATACCTAACTCAAAAAGATCCATCATAGTATGCTTGCTACCAAAAAATACCACACGCACCCTATAGACTCTATTAGCGATAACTTAGTTACCTACTAAGGTAAAACAGAAAAAGTATTCCAAATAACTTTTGGATCGAAACTAAAAGATACAACCATTTAAGGAGTCACATAAGAGAGAGTAGAACCCTAATCACGTGAATAATATAGGTCACGCAAGAAAAACTATAACGTACCAGTAACGACATCATATGATGCCTCGGTTTTCAGTCAAGATGCATAAGCATAAAACTTTTTCTTACCAACACTGGAACCAAGAGTTGTAATATAAGTAGATGTAATACGCCAGGTGTAGGAGCAGAACATAAAGCCAGTTGATTCTTATTCTCCCCTGTAGCAACCTTACTTACCAAATGCCTGAGTAAATGGCTTGTTGTGCCACACTTAAAGTATTTTTCCCTTAGTTCATTGCAATAACACCGTTGAGGATAACCATAGAACTTACAAAGATGGCATGAAAAATTTGACTAACCTCTACTTGCCTGAAATTTGGCACCCTGTGCCTAAAAATTGTCACTACCTTTATGATGTTTGTCGGCTGACTGGAAAGAAGTACTAGAAGAAGAGAAGGAACCATAGCTCCCCTACTTCTTTTTCTGCCATTTTCCATCATCCCAACCACCCTAAGAATTAGCCCCTCTCTTATCAGAAAACCTATCTCTCTTAGCCTACCGATCTCCGAACTCTGCATATTTCCTATTTTCATCCTATACCTTCTTCATAGTAACGATAAACTTAGAGATATCCATATCTTTAATTATCAAGGTAGTCTTACTCTCTGAAATCAAATCTTAATTCAACCCATAAGTGAAATTCCTAATTATTTCCTGCATGTTAGCCACTAAATGAGGAGCATATATTGATAATTCATAAAACTTCAAGGTATATTCCTTGATAAACATCCTCCCCTACTTGAGGTTCACAAACTTCTTCATCTTTGTTTGCCTCAACTCTTGGGGAAATAAATGATATAAAAAGGACATTGAAATAGTATCCCATAAGATTGATTCTTGCACATCACCCTTATCATTATCTCACTCTTCATACCACTAATATACAATATCTTTAAGGTGATAAGCTGCAAAGTTTACCCCCTTTAGATTAGTAGCCTGCATCACCTAAAATATTTTTTTCATTTTATCCAAGAAGCCATGTGGATCCTCCACCACATTTACTCCAAAAGAAGTGGGAGGACCCATCTTCATAAAATGGCCAACCCTTATGGCCTCAGATGATAAAGCACCAATCGCACCCTACTCAGCTGAGCAGTGACCTAAGAATAAAGATGAACAAAGTAACAAAATTCATATTAGTCACCTCTCCTTGAGGATGACTAGTAGAAACTGGTGGAACTCCAAAGCTATCATAGATATGACTATGAGATTAAAGATGAACTACAGAAGTAGGATGCACCCTTTCTGTATTAAACCCAGATAGGATGGAAGAATTTCCTCATGTTACAAATTTACAAGGCATAATATGAAAGACGAACATACACAAATTAGAGAAGATTCCAAGTATGAGAGTCCAACTTGAAAATTGAATATCAAGAAAGTGAGATATTACTAAATACCTTATAGCCTCTCACATATTAGTGTGGCGCGCAACACATCAGTAAAAGAAACTGTACTCGACATGGATTTCTAGACTCCTAATTGACCATAAAACTAAACTCTGATACCATCTTAACAATACCCTACCGAGGGTCTTGTCATAATGGCAATCCTAAGTCCCACTGAGATCGACGACTACCCCAGTTATCCAACCTAACCTCTAGTTATTTGCCCTGATTTGGCTAAATTTTTAACATATTACAAGAAAATGTAAAAGCTCACATGAAGACTCTAGGATAAGATCACAACCATGATAGGCCCAAACGAGTCCAACCATCCCACCCAACTGCCCAACCATACAAAACCATTCCAAAAGGCCATAAACTAGACCATGACCAAATAAGTTCTAAAACATAATATAATTTATACCAAAATAAAATACAATTGAACACCCAAAAATCTCATTGACTGGTGTAAGCCCCAATGTCAATACCAATACTAAGGCTAACACCAATACCTATCCCACCCAATCCAACCCATAGCAGTACCACAAAGCCT
>NW_025819997.1:0-1277 GCF_002878395.1 Capsicum annuum
TATATATATATATATATATTGTAGTATATGTTTTATTTAAAATAGTACATATATATTGAATGGTGCGTATATATGTGTTTATGTCTTCTATAGAAGTATATATTTAATGTATATATGTGTATATGTTTTATTTAAAGTAGTACATATATATTAAATGGTACATATATATGTGTATATATCTTCTATAGACGTATATATTTTACATAACATGTGTATATGTTTATAAATTAGTATATAACTCTATATATATACTTTTATATATTGTAGTATATATATGTTGTAGTATATGTTTTATTTAAAGTAGTACATGTAGTCTTATATATTGAATGTTACGTATATAGGTGTAATTGTGTATATGTGTATATATTTTTTAAATTCTAATGTGGTATATAATGTATACATATATTATTTATCATATTTAAAATGTACATAGGTGGGTATATATAGTGTATATTGGAATTTATTTTTGATCGGGTTTTACCGATTTTTTAACTGGGTTTGACCGGGGTTAGGTCGGTTAGACCGGGTTGGTTTAAGTGGGCTGGGTCGGGGTTGTTTTTAATAATTTTACTGTTTAATCCGGAACCGGCCCGACCCACTTAATCCCAACCCGGGCCCGTCTCGTCCCGACCCACAAATCAATTAATTTTAACGGATCGGTTCTGAGTTGACCCGACCTGGCCCACTTAACACCCTTAGTTGAGCATCATGAGATCTCAGTTCAATTCTCAATATAGGCAAACACTATTTCTTCCCATATGTTGTATCATTGATAAACAGAGTTACCTGGTATCTTATCCTTGTTGGTGGTGGGAGGTGACAAATATCGCATGAAATTAGTAGAGATGTCTGCAAGTTGGCTCAGACACCACGATTATTAAAAAAAAGGAAAAAGGGTCAAATTTACTCCTCTACTTTAAAAAATTGGCTAAATATAACTTCATCATACTTTGAGTCCATATTTACTCTCGATTTCATACTTTGAGGCGATATTTACCTTCATTGTTAAAAAAATTTTCACTTGTAATCTTTCTTTAACGGAAAAGGCTAAATCAACATTAAATTGCCTAATTTTTTAAAATAAATTACACCTAATCTAATTTGCCCTATTCAACCCACAGAAAAATATACCCCTCAGTTCCGTTGATCGATTTTTCTAAATGAATAAAACTACTTTTCTTTCAACGTACAATGCTGTTAGGTTATTTACAAATGAACAAAACGTAAAATAGAATGGGACAACGTAGAAGCGTGGAACCAGAGAAAATGTCTTTTAC
>NW_025819998.1:0-1150 GCF_002878395.1 Capsicum annuum
GTTGTGGTTTGGTGGTGCTATAGGCATATATACACTGCATCCAAAAATTTTCAAATAAGATATATTATGCTGTTGACCCAAAACCAATTACAACGGAGAAAATTTATGATAATTTATCGGTCCAAAATGAACAAGTGTTACAGCATGCAAAATTGCATGACCCAAACAAAAGTGGGCAACTTAGTTTTCATAAGAAATAGTCTTGCTATTAACTGCAGACGTTTAATTAATGACTCGGCAAAGCTATTTTGAGTGTGAACATGGGGTACAGGATGTTCCACTCTTATCCCAATCGATAAGCAATAGTCATTAAATGTTTGGGATAAAAATTCTGCAGCATTATCAAGGCGAATTGACTTAATTTGATTATCAGAAAACTGTACCCGTAATTGTATTATTTGTGTCAATAATTTTGCAAATGCCAAGTTGCGAGATGACAAAAGGCACACATGAGACCATCTAGAGGAAGCATCTATTAGAAAAATAAAGTATCTAAACGACCCACTAGGTGGGTGAATGGGTCCATAAATATCCCTATGTAAGCGTTCCAAGAATGCAGGGGACTCAATCCCAACTATTATTGGCGATGGACTCACAATCAACTTGCCTTGATAACAAGCATTGCATGAAAATTCAACATTCGAAAGAACCTTAAAGTTCTTTAATGGATGCTCATTTGAATTTTCTATGATTCGTCTCATCATTGTAGATCCAGGATGGCCCAGACGATCATGCCAAAGTACGAAAGTATTGAAATTAGTAAACTTCTTGTTTACTATAGAATGTGCCTCACTTGCACAAATTTTTGTTCAATACAGGTCGGAAGATAAAGCAGAGAACTTTTCTATAACACATGTCAGCCCAGAGACATTCTTGATGATACTAAGATATTCAAGAGTCATCTCATCAAATGTCTTGATATGATAACCATTTTCACGGAGATCTTTAAAACTCATCAAGTTTCTCCGAGACTTAGGAGAAAACATAGCATTATTTATGATGAGTTTAGTTCCCTTGGGCAAGATTATAATGGTTTTTCCGAAGCCTTCAATCAAATTAGCACTATCAGAAATTGTAGTAACATTAATCTTGTCCATGTTTAGATGAGAGAAATATTTCTCGTCTTTGAATATCGTATGTGTAGTGCCAG
>NW_025819999.1:0-1018 GCF_002878395.1 Capsicum annuum
GGGAGTTATGATCGTTCGAAGTTGACCCAAAAATTCGGCTGGCCTCAGTAGTTTGTGTGCAGGAAATTTTCCTGCACATTTACTATTCCCAAATATCTTGGCCACTGTTTTATAGTTTCGAACGTGCTCGATTATATCCGAAACCTATCCGTTTTTGGAAATCTTTATATCATTGGAAAGATTATTCAATAACCTTCGCATGGAACCATCGACGGGCAAATTCTGGTATAAGTAAAATAAAAAAATTAATTCCATATAAATAAGACCAATATACGTACTTGAATACGCCAATACACGTACTTGAATACGGGGTGTTACAGTACACATCCCTAGTTCTGGAAAAATCAATTTAGGTATTAGCTTAACAATAAGTTAATATGAATTGTTTCGACTCAGATTGATCGATTGACGACTCGAATCGGGAGGAACGCAATACCAATATTTTGCAATTGCAAAGACTCAATTGAAGTTGTAGTTGACCCTATGTACCCATCCCTAGTTATGGCTAAATCAATTTAGGTATTAGCTTAATAATAAGTTAATATGAATCATTTCAACTCAGAGAGATTGATCGACAACTCAGGTCGAGAGGAACGCAGTACCAACATCATGTAATTGCAAAGACTCAATTAAAGTTATAGTTGACCCTACATACTAATCCCTAGTTCTAGCTAAATAAATTTAGGTATTATCTTAACAATAAGTTAATATGAATCATTTCGATTCAGAGTGATCGATTAACGATTTGGATCGAGAGGAACACAATACCAACATCATACAATTGCAAAGACTCAATTGAAGTTATAGTTGACCCTATGTACACATCCCTAGTTCTGGAAAAATCAATTTAGGTATTAGCTTAACAATAAGTTAATATGAATCATTTCAACTCAGAGAGATCGATCGACGACCCGGGTCGGGAGGAACGCAGTACCAACATCATCCAATTGCAAAGACTTAATTGAAGTTGTAGTTGAACCCATGTACTCATACCTAGTTCTATCTAAATCAATTTAGG
>NW_025820000.1:0-2082 GCF_002878395.1 Capsicum annuum
ATGCAAACACTTGGTGGGATTACACCAAAAGATTTGATGATGTGTTGATTGATGGCCAACCACCTCCTTGGGAGATGTTGAAGAGAGTTATGAGAGTAAGATATGTACTGGAGCATTATAGGCATGAGCATCTAAGGCAATGAAACAAGTGTATCATGGCCTATTATGACAAATTTTAGCAGCTTGTCTTGAAGCTTGACCATAGAGGTGAACAAGTGCAACATGATGTTATTCGCTTCAAGGTTGGGTTGAACAAGGATATATCCTCCCGTTTGAGTCTTCACAAGTTTGGAACCATGGTGGAAGTCTTCCAAGCCGCCATGGAAATTGAGAAAGATAACAAAGAAAGGTACAAGCCAAGACTCCAACCACCTAATTCGGGTTGGGTCCACTCCAAAGAAATCAGCAAGTTTCGGGTTTAGGTAAAGGTAAGGAACCCTCAAATTTTGTCAATCAATCCGAGGTCAAACAAGTGCCAAAATACCCCACAAGATCCAAAGGTAATAAGCTTCCTACTCCTAATCCGAAAGGCCATCAATGTTTCAAGTGTCAAGGATGGGGTCATCCGGTAAGTGAGTGTGCTAATCATAGGAATGTGATCCTAAGGAAAGGTAGGTTACCTAGGTGAGGAAGTTGAGCTTGAACCCAAGGTTGATGATGTTGGTGTGCAAAATGGAGAGTTTTGTGATGGTGAACCCGAAACTACTTGTGATGATTGTAAGGAAAAATACACTTGGACACAACATGGAGAGTGTCTAGTTCCTAATTATATGGTGAGGAGGGCTATGGTAAGTAAGGCACTTGAAGATCCGAGCCAAAGAGAGAACTTGTTTCACACCAAATGCTTGATTAAGGGAGGGGTATGTACTATGGTGATTGATAGTGGAAGTTGTACAAACGTTGCTAGTTCTACAATGGTGGATTTCTTGAAACTTCCTACCACTCCTCATGCTAATCCTTACAAACTACAATGGATTAATGAATGTGGTGAGTTAAAAGTGACCTGACAATGCATGATCAAGTTCATGGTAAAAAACTATCGAGATGAAGTTTGTTTTGATGTCATTCCAATGCAAGCATGCCATTTGCTACTTGGTAGACCATGGAAATATGACAAATCTAGCAAGCATGATGGGAGGTTGAACACTTACTCACTTGTGCATGATGGGAAGAAGTTCACATTACACCCACTATCACCCTCCTAAGTGAATGAGATGCATAAAAAATTAAGAGAGTTGAAAGACAAGGGAAGCAAAAGACAAGAAACCGAAAAGAAGCAAAAGGGGGAGGTTTCGGGTTCTACCTCTTCTAAGGGAGAAGTTGCTGATTATAAGGCTCAAAAGGGTCAAGGACCCATGGTTATGTTGGCTAGGAGGAAGGATTTGTTCAAGGAACAAGACATGGACACTCCTATGCTCCTCCTAGATCATGCCCTTAATACTAACGTCTCTTCTTCGTTTTCTAATTTTTCTTCTTCTCTTCCCCCTTCTATTTCACTTGTTTTGCAGGAGTTTGATGATGTATTCCCATAAGAATTACCACAAGGATTGCCCTCGATTCAGGGAATTGAGCACCAAATTGATTTGGTGTCGAGTTCACAACTTCCAAACAAACCGGCTTATAGGAGAAATCCCACGGACACTAAGGATATTGAGAGACAAGTTGAGGAGCTTCTCAACAAAGATGACATCAAAAAAAGTTTGAGTCCGTGTGTTGTCCCGGTGCTTTTGGTACCAAAGAAAGACGGAACTTGGCGCATGTGTGTTGATTGTAGAGCCATCAACAAAATCACTATAAGGTATCTTCATCTTATCCCTAGGCTAGATGATATGTTAGATGAGATCCATGTTGCTTGTGTGTTTTCTAAAGTGGATCTTAGGAGTGGCTACCACCAGATTCGTATGCAACCCAGTGATGAGTGAAAAATCGCATTCAAGACCAAATTTGGTCTATATGAGTGGCTAGTTATGCCCTTTGGCATTACCAATGCTCCTAGAACCTTTATGAGGCTAATGAATCATGCAATGAAGCCTTTTATTGGAAAGTTTGTGGTGGTCTACTTTGATGATGTGTTGGTATATA
>NW_025820001.1:0-1016 GCF_002878395.1 Capsicum annuum
GTTTGTCATAGTGTTCATCAATGATATACTGGTGTTCTCCCGTAGTGAGGATGAACATTCTAATCATCTCCGAACTGTCTTGTAAACCCTTAGAGATCACAAGTTGTTTGCCAAGTTCAGTAAGTATGAATTTTGGCTAAGGTCAGTTGCTTTTTTGGGTCATATCATTTCTTCCGAGGGTATTAGAGTTGATCCCCAAAAGACCGAAGCTATTAGAAATTGGCCTAGACCTATTTCTCCGACTGATAACTAAAGTTTCTTGGGTTTAGCTAGCTATTACCGCTATTTTATTGAAGGTTTATCCTCTATAGCGTCTCCTATGACTCGGTTGACCCAAAAGAAAGTGAAGTTCTTGTGGTCCGAATATTGTGAGAAGAGTTTTTAGGAGTTGAAGACTCGACTCACTTCAGCCCCTATTTTGACTTTGCCTGATGGTGTTGATGGTTTTGTAGTGTACTGTGTGCTCGAGAGTTGGGTTGGGTTGCGTATTGATGCAGAAGGATAAGGTGATCGCTTATGCTTCTTGACAGTTGAAAACCCATGAGAAAAATTACCCCACCCATGACCTTGAATTGGTTGTTGTTGTGTTTGCTTTGAAAATCTAGAGACACTATTTGTATGGTGTCCATGTTGATGCTTTCACTGATCATAAGAGTCTGTAGTATGTGTTTACCCAGAGAGAATTAAATCTTAGGCAAAGACGATGGTTAGAATTGTTAAAGGACTATGATATGAGTGTGCTGTACCATCCAGGCAAGGCCAATATTGTGGCGGATGCCCTAAGTAGAGTGTCCATGGGTAGTGTTTCACATATGTAGAAGGTAAGAAAGAGTTGGTTCGTGATGTACATTGTTTGGCTAGATTAGGGGTTAGGTTATTTGACTCTGCTGAAGGTAGTATAGGGGTTCAAAGTAGTTCTGAATCCTCCTTGGATTTGGAAGTAAAGGAAAAGCAATACTTAGATGCTAATTTGGTCAGACTGAAGGAGTCAGTCAAGGACCAAAAAAATAAAGGTT
>NW_025820002.1:0-1169 GCF_002878395.1 Capsicum annuum
GCCCATGGCCACTGGAAAGCATAGACAATAGCCTAGGCGGTGCCTATGTAAACATAGACGATAGCCTAGGCGGCGCCTATGTAAACATAGGTGATAGCCTAGGCGGCGCCTATGTGAACATAGGCAATGGGATCGGCGGCGCCTATGTAAAGAATTCTAGTGACTTAAACACTCTGTGTTGAGGACAACGTGGTCCTTTTCCACCCTTACTTATCCCTAAAATACGAAATTTAGTTCCAAGGATCCCAAAATACATATTCATTCATCAAAAGTGCTCAAAGATTCTCCTTAGGGTTTCAAAATAAAAACCCAAATAGCTCAAGATTTGACCGTAGGTTTTCAAAGATAATTACATATTTGGAATCACCAATCCGGAAGCTTAAAGAAACATCTATTATCCTTGGAAATAGAGGTACGTGGGGTTATCCTAATATCTCATGGGTGTAGTTTTTATGAACCTGCATGCTTTTAAATGGGGGTTTTCAATCAAATGCTAATAGATTGCTTTCAATATGATTTCTAAGTCATTTTTCTTTATGTCATGGGAATTGTTTGCCTATATACTTCAATGTTTGAAACCATGCATATGTGATTTGAGATTTTCCATGGAAGTTTGATAAATATGAATGATAAATTGCTTTTAAATTCCCATGATAATGTCTTGATACCCCATATGATATTGTGACCAACAAAAGAGAGCATTAATTTGAAATAATTATTGTTCACCACTTGTAAATGATGAAGAACCTTGGTTTTTACATGAGTATGCATATGTGGATGTGATATTGATGACTTGCAAGTCGGGTATGATGATACCTACAGAATATGATACGCGATTGAATTAAATGAAGTTTGAATGCATTGATTTTACATGAGATAGGTGGATGCCCAAAGAAGGCGTTTGAGTGTAAGGGCTCATCGCTAGAAACTGTGTTTACCGACATGGGAATTTGGTACCAGGCTAAGTGATCTTGTGTACTTGACTTTATGTTATTCCCAAATTGGGACTATAGGTAGGAGCCCGGGCTAAGTGATCTTGGGCACTACCATTGGGTTGAGACACCATTCTTCGTGGTCTTGTGTGTCTCTCCCTCACTTATACTCTAATCTCAGCGGAAACCGAGGTTTGACAGTTGGTGTAAATTATGTAAGGTATTCCACCTAGCTCA
>NW_025820003.1:0-2871 GCF_002878395.1 Capsicum annuum
TTATGACAAGCTCTCAACTATTTTATTTATATACAAGCTTTATTTTGAATTTCTTCGCGTACCAGTACATTTGTACTGACCCCCTCCTCCCAGGGTCTAAAGCTTAGTTCAGAGGTTCTGCTAGGCCGTAGAGTTTTCAGACAACTGTGATGTGTGCAGTTGGTGAGTCTTCTTTTTTCCAGAAGGCCTATGTCTTTTAGATTATGTTATTTATTTTGGTTTAGGTCCACTGGGGGACTTTTCCCAGTTTCAGACAGTTGTCATTTTCAAAGGTAGTAGAGATTTCGCAGACTGGTTCAGATGTTGTGTAGTTGATATTGGATTTCATTTTTCATTGTTTAATTTAACTCAGAGTATGACCATGTTTCCGTAATGATTTACAATTCCGCATTTTCTATTATAATTTATGAATATTGTGTATGATTACCAGATAGAGAAGGGCGTACGGGCCTTCATGGTTCGGGATGCTCGTCACGGTCAGGGCCCTAGTTCGGATCGTGACAAACTTTGTATCAAAGCACGGTTTATGGTCCCAGGGTGTTTGCAAAATTGCGTCGAGTAGAATCTTGTTTATGGGTGTGTAGCGCGTCACACTTATAAGCAGGAGACTACTAGGCGTTTAGGAATGTTTCCCTTTCTTCATGTTCTAGTTCGTGCTATGCATCTAGTACCCCTGAACTATAACCAAATTTTCTACGACAAACTCCAACTTCACGAGCTACGTATTTTGGTCATTCTTTTTAACTGATGCAGCACCTTTTGTCAGCCTTGTTAGTTGATATGGCACCTTTGATGTGGGCCTCATTTTATGTCGGCACCTTTGACGTGGGCCTTATTTTATATAATAAAGGTGCTATGTCAGTACAAAAGGGTGACAAAAATACGCTAAAATTAAGTTTGAGGGTAATAGGACTCCTATAAAGTTGGAGTGTATCATAGCAACTTTGACCATAGTTCGGGGTTACTTGATGCTTATCTCTTTACTTTAGATTTCATATGATTTAATTATCATTTAGTAAATTCTTTTGCTAAATCACTAGTTACTTTGGTCATTGTAAAAGAAAAAAATTTCTCTTCAAAACTACAACATGATAACTGTTTATTTACACAAGCATTCTGTCGTCCAAATGTTGTGTGTACTAATCAAGAACAAAAAAGTATAACCTTAATTGTATTATTTTATTCATACTATCAGTAAATTTAAGTTAATAAATATTATTTTCAATTTTTTTTTGTAACAATATCTATGAATATTATTATGAACGAATTAATAACACAAATGGTCACTCAACTATGATTTTATCCAATTAAGTTACTCAACTTTGGTCTTTAGTTCAAAAGTCATTCAACTATCATGTTTTTACTCAGAAAGTTACTCAACCTATTTAATTATTTTTTTCAATAAAATTTGCTTATGTGGAATTTTTAATTGAAAACAAAATCTAAAATCTTGTGTATGGCTTGACTTGGGGAAATGAGAAACAAAGTGTAACCTTGATAAATATATATATACTTACATGGATTGGATATACGAACATCCACGGGGTTGTTACCGAGGTCTTGTTGTTCTTTTTGAATTCGTGCCGCATATTTCCCAAGTCCAGGAAGACAACTTTTTAGCTCAATCAGTTGTAGTGAGTGGATTTCTGCAAACTCAATGGGCATCTCTTTCAAAGTACTGCATTTGCTAAGCATGAGGCGCTCAAGGACAGGAAAGTTGTCATTTGTGGCTTTCCAGCACTTGAGACTATTATCATGAATAAACAAAAGCTTCAATCGAGTAAATCCCTTAACATTTTGTTGCCATTCTTCTCCATCACAAGCATCATCGATCAGCTTCAGCACCTCAAGGTTAGGCAACTCAGCTATGATGTCCATGTACGACCAATCTAGATAAGTACTTTCCAACTTCAACTTCTTGAGCGTTGCTGGAAAAACTTTTGCACTGGTCACTGGCAAAAGGATGCAAGAACATCTTATAAAACTCAATATTTCAAGTTGCTGCAGATAGACAAGATTCCTGTGAAGCCCAAAGTCCGAAAGATTGTTTCCACTGAATCCTAATTTTTTAACATTCCGAATCCCCGAAATAACCTCCTTTGTGCAACAACAGGAAGATAAGTAAGAAGTAGTTTGTATGTTTGAAAAACCCGTGTGACTACCTTTGCCAGCAGATACGCTTGGGGGATTTGGCGGATAAACTCTCTTCACTTTGAGATGCCTTAATTGCATTAGACCCCAAATTTCCTCAGGAAAAGTTATAACTGTCTGCGACCCTTGAACAATGAATGTCTGCAGATTCCATAACCTGCAAATTTCTGGAGGTACATCAAAATCCGCATTGCAGACCAATGATAGGTACCTCAACCAGATGAGACTTAATATCTGTAGAGGGAAATTATCAATCTCTATGTGTCTCAACTCCAAGACTTTGAGTAATTTGAAATGAATAAGCTCTGATTTGAGGAAAAAACTTGAATTCTTCAGATGAAAAGAGAAAATAGAACGGGTTCGTTTCGAAAGATCGTTGTTATCATGATCTCTCAACTGACGATGTACAGGGGTAAGAAGAGCCCTATAAAGACCGAAGTAACTTAAATCACCAGTCACATGTTTAAAGGGCTGCATTTTACGCATACTGAGATATAGACATCTTGAATATGATACTTCAAGCTCAATGTCGTTCATGCTAAAAACGTTTCCCCTTTCAACTTCTCTCAAGCACAGCTCATATATTAGATCATGAACCTTACATGATATAATTTTTGTTTCATCTCGATTTTTCTTGCAGACGAGGACTAGACATCTATTGACAAGATCTTGCAAACACTTCTCAGCCTCTCCTTCCAAGTCTTTTTCTGAATTCAGGAA
>NW_025820004.1:0-1971 GCF_002878395.1 Capsicum annuum
GTTATATTCATAATTTCAAAACCCCCATTTGGAAAACATGATTTAATAGCCCATGAGATTTTTAGGATAACCCCACGTACCTCAAATATGAACTTTTAGAATGACTTTCCAATCCACGAAGAGATTTCCACGATCTTTTGGGTTCCCCTTCGTAGCCCTCGTGATGATGATTCCGATTATGTAAAAATATAGAAGTTTTTACGGTCGAATCGCTAACTATGAGAGTCTTTATATAAAACCCTAAGGGAGTTTTTCATGAGAGATTCTGATGTTTCTTGACATAATGTGCTTTTCAGAATATTAATCGTGTGTTTTGGAAGGAGTGGGGTGAGGAAAGACCCTTCTTCCCCTAAGGAAATGAATAAAATAATACTGCACGAGATGGGTATTGCGTCGCGACCCCTACTTGGGTCAACTGGGCCTCGCGACGCGACCCCAGTTATGACAGACTCCCCTCGCACTAGCCATCGCGATGCAACCCCCAGTCCGGTTGTATCCCGAAGGTTTCCAGCTAAAAATGACTAAGTCTCATTTTACACTTAGAAAATTTTTGTAAGTCCTTAAGGCTAAGAGCTCAATATTACAGACTAATCCGTGCACGACTTTTACGGGGCGTTACATTATCCCCCTTGGGATCATTCGTCCCCGAATGATGACACGGAGTACAGTCACGCACGATTTCAAGTAGGTTCATACATAGAAAGAAAACATAAGGCAAGAATTGTACCTTCCATCTCCTCATTTGCTGGATCAAAAAGGCTTGGGTATCTTATTTTCATATCATTTTCTTACTCCCAAGTTGCTTCTTCAACTTTCTGATTTCGCCATAACACTTTAACTGAGGCTATCTCTTTGCTCCTCAACTTTCGAACTTGGCGGTCTAAAATTTCGACGGGCTCTACTTCGTAAGACAAGGAATCTGTCATTTCTATATCTTCTAGTGGCAATACCAAAGAATGGTCTACAATACATTTCCTCAACATGGACACATGGAATACCGGATGAACGGAGCCCAAACTTGCAGGCAAATCAAGCTCATAAGCAACTGCACCAATCATTCTTATAATCTGATATGGCCCTATATAGCGAGGTCTCAATTTACCCCTTTTTCCAAACCGCATAACTCCTTTCATAGGAGAAACCTTGAGAAATACCCAATCACCAACCTCAAACTCTAACTCTCTTCTTCTGATGTCAGCATAGGATTTCTGACGACTCTGAGCCGTCTTAAGTCGTTCTCTGATTAACTTCACATCCTCCATTGCTTGATGAACAAGATCAGGCCCAAACAACCTTGTCTCACCAACTTCATACCACCCTATAGGAGACCTGCATCTCCTCCCGTACAAAGCTTCAAAAGGTGTCATCTTAATACTAGAATGGAAGCTGTTGTCATAAGCAAACTCTATTAGTGGCAAGTGATCAACCCAACTACCTTTAAAGTCAATCACACAAGCCCTGAACATATCCTCGAGGGTCTGAATAGTGTGTTCAGCTTGCCCATCAGTCTGAGGGTGGAATGTTGTACTTAGGTTCACTTGGGTACCTAAACCTTTCTGAAACGATCTCCAAAACTGAAAAGAAAACTGCATGCCTCGGTCGGATATAATAGAGACAGGTGCTCCGTGCAAACAGACTATTTTCTCAATGTATAACTTCGCATAGTCATCTCCCAAATAATTAGTCCTCACAGGCAAAAAGTGAGCTTTGTTAACCTATCTACAATCACCCAAATGGAGTCATACTGGTTTCGGGACTTCGAAAGTCCTGTAATGAAGTCCATGTTTATCATCTCCCACTTCCACAAAGGCAAAGCTATCTCTTGGGAAGTACCTCCTAGCCTCAAATGTTCTACTTTCACTTGTTGACAGTTCAAACACTTGGAAACAAAATCAGCTACATCGCATTTCATATTATTCCACCAATACAAAGTTTTCAAGTCATGGTACATCTTAGTAGAGCCTGGGTGCA
>NW_025820005.1:0-9037 GCF_002878395.1 Capsicum annuum
TCTCACGATCACTCTAACCTTTCTCTCTTTTACGCTCTGTCCAACCTTGGTTCCTACCTTGTAGGATGAGCAGGAACCTACCAGATAGTTAGCCAAACACTAAATTTCTTCATCAAGCCTTTTGGTCTCTTCTTCATCATAGACCTTGGATGCCATGACATTCACCATTTTTATGGGTGCACCCATCATATATTTCATTAGCAACTCTGATTATATCATCATTTTTGCCATGTTCTTCTCTCTCTCTTCATTTTTTTCTTTGCTCTTTATCAACATAGGAGGAATTAAGAGACCCTTTAGCTACCTTAGTGTCTTGGGTATGCCATCCTTAATTTTTCTTGGTGATTTTCTCAAGCAAGTTTGTAGCCACATTACACGAAAACTTCATAAGTGAAACCCCAACCATATTATCCACCACAGTTTTGTTTAATTAATCCAAAGCTTGATAATGGATTTTGAGAAACATCTTCTCAGGGACCTCATGATTGGGACATTGCATGAGCTTCCCATTAAATATCTCCCATACCTTATATAGAGGTTCTCCATTCAATTGATGAAAATTAGTGATTTCATCATGCAATTACAATATCTTAGATGGTGGGAAGTAACAGTCTAAGAATGCAATGGTAAGTTCATCCCACGATATGATTGACCTGACTAAAAGAGATCAAAGACATAATATGACCTCACCTATCAGAGAAAATAGAAAGAGGCGCAATATTATAGACTCTTATGAGATATGATCAATGTCGAGAAGGCATAAACTTCCATAAAATTCTTTAAATGCAAGTTAGGGTTTTCATGAGCTTGCCCCCCAAAGAGACCCTTCATTTGAAGTCTGTACAATATAATGCTTGTGATGTGGAATACCCAATTACCTTGATTAGGAGAGATACAGATAGAACTCACACATCCAACATCATGAAGTTTCTCCTCGTCATTAAGGAGACCATCAAAAGTCTCGACATTACTTACATGGTCACTGATAGTGTCGTGGACACCATTTAAATCACCTAAAAGGAAACAAAAACAACAAACAAAGTAAATCAAAATCACCACGGGTATACCCAAAGGTATAATCAACACCACAAAAGTGAAAAATAAGTCTTACTCCCTAGCAATGACACCATTTTGATCATGCTCACCTATGCCACAGTTTTGATATAGGACAATTATTGTCAAAGAGCTCAACTCATGTTAAGGTTGAATCCTTAAGGAGTCAGTCTAGTCTTCAAACCCTATAGGTGTTGATAGCATCTAAGTATATGATCGTAGTGTAAATAAAAAGAAATACATAAATTAAAATGGGAGGTGGGGTGGTTTGGATGGTTATTCTACAAAAGTCTATTCAGACTAGCAATTTAAGGCAACAATTGTGAATAGGATTCCAATATGGAATAAGTCTTGGGATTATGTCTCCCTAGGGGAAAATAATGCATGGATTCATGATCATTAAGTGCTAATTCAAGTCAACAACTACATGGATAGGCTAGGTTAGGAGTTCTTGAGGTTATTTTTTCAACCAAACCTTAAGATTATCATCCATGGACTCTTTCAGATACCTCATATATGTGGTAGTTAAATCCACTTAATACCTCAATTGGGCATCCCAATTTCTAGAAAGATGCCCAAGACCTAGCTAATTCTGAACTCATCCTTATTTATAAGATAATGAAAATATAATAAGCTATATCTAACTATTATTCACTAATGCCTTGTCACTCATATCCCTCTTTTAAGGATTATAAAAGATCCATAGTTATACTCACATCCCTCTTTCAAGGATCATGTGAGAGATTGGGAATTAGGGGTTTTCACCCAGAAATCCATTTTAGGAATTTGGGGTTTTCACCCACAAATCCCAACTAAATCAAGAAAGCATTAGTAAAACCCATAATCAATGACCGAGAATCTACACTAATAAATCACAACCCACACATATTTGTACCCTATTTCAATGTAATCCCAAGATAAATATTTATCTACTTAGGAAGTTAGAGAGAAAAAATATACCTAAAGGGTCATTTAATGCATCCATGGAGATTGAAATGAAGAACATTCTTCAATTTAACTTTAATTTCACTAAACTCAAATTGGAAATTTAAACACAATAGTTTCGCAAAATTAGTAGGGTTTACAAAGTTTTCAAAATCAATTCTCAAAGTTATGAATTCCAAATAAGAAAGGGTTTTTTCCTTAAATAGGATTTGGGGTCGACTACAGAAAATTACACAATTTTCTCTAGGTATAAACCCACAAAGCCTCAATTGCTACAGCTTGACCACGATTGTGGTTAACACAATTGTAATAAGACAATCGCGATCGTAAATAGTTTGACCAATATTTAGTTTTTAAGATCGCGACCCTCAGACTGCGATCGTGGTAATTGAGGGTCAGATCCTTCTTTGGCTTTTCCATCTTTTGCATATCTCTTTTCGTTTTGATTTTTTCTAGCTGATTTTACTTTTTTTCTTTTATCACTCATAGTACTACAAAATATGGGAATTAGTGCATTCATATGATGCAATTGTCTTATTTATATCATTAATTCATAGTAGTGTACATAGATTCAAAGGAAATGAGTGGTAACTATACTACTTATCAAGGGTCGTAAGAGCCGTGATAAGAGGCTTAGGTTTCAGGAAAGATCTAGTAGGAGCCTTCGTAGTTTCCAACCCAGAGATAGTAGATCTCAAAGTAGGTATACTTTGTGTCCATTCTATCACTCTCAGAGTCAACTTAGTCAATCGGTTTAGGCATGAGTTTAGATTATTAATGGAGGTCAGTCTAGTGCTAATGGTAACCCTGGTAAGGGTAGTGGCCAATATTTGAGGTGTTTATCCTTCTATTTATTTTAGTCTCAGTGGTTATTCTAGGTCATTCATATCTATTGGTTCTTGTTCAACTTGTGTTTTCTGTTTTCTTTATGGACTTTTTGGTTATTATTTGCAGGATTGTGCTAGTCGTAGGGTGATTACTGCTTTAACTCAGAATATTACCCCTATTAGAGTAGTTTATCCCTCAGCTAGAGGTGATTCTCACGGTCGTAGGGGTGGTCTCTAAGGTACTCAAGAAGGTTCTCAGGCAGACAGGACATGAGAACAGTCAGGTACCCAACCAGGTGACGAGCGTGGTCAGTTGTATTAAGTACCTACTAGGTCTGAGGCTGAGACTTTAGATGCTGTTATTATTGGAATGATTATGGTGTGCCACCTATGAGGCTTTACTTTATTTGATTTGAGATCCACTTATTCTTATATTTCTGCTTATTATTGATGTTCTGGTGTTTTATGGAACATTTAGCATCATTTTCTTAGGAAAATTGTATGTTTTTAAGAAACCAAAGTGATATTTAATGAAGGTTTTTAGTGTTTTAGTAAAAGGAGATAACCATAGAAGAAAACTGGAAAAAGTAGCAGAAAAGGGGAATTGACAGTCAAAATGATAGATCGTTAGGCTTATGATGGACCGCCATATATACCATCAAGTTGAACCAGAACAAGGCCTCCAGAAGAGTCGAGTGACGGACAATATGGCAGACTGTCAGACATGGGATGGACCACCATATTGACGGTTAGTTCTTATCCAGAAGCTGCTTTCCAAAATGACTCTGTAATGGTAAAGATGGCGGACCGTCAGTCCATCGATGGACCGCTAGGTGTACCATCAGATGTTATCCAGAAACTGCCATTAGGATGAATCGAGTGACGAGAAAGATGGTGGACCATCAGATCTTTGACGGTTCGTCATATGGACCGTTAAATGGGGCGCGGTTTTTCCATTTTTTAAATTTTAAATTCTTTTTTTAGCTGGGACATATAAATACCAACTTTTAGGGTTAAGAACGTATCTTTTACCTTTTACAAGTTTTCTTTTCATCTATTGAACTTCTTGGTATCCAAGTACTTTGGGGAATTTTAGTATCAAATAACAGATCATTGAAGATTCAAGAACTGATTCTTGGGATTCTTTGTAAGTAAACTTTCCATTTATTTATGAATAATACAAGAATGAATTGTTTATCTTCTATGGAGTGTTGTGGCTAAATCTCATAACTAGGGTTATGGGATCCTTAATGTGAAATACATCTATAGGTTGGGAATCAATTTGAGTTTCATAATTGAATAACATTGCATAAACCTTTCTTCCATTTCATGACTTTTCTTGGTTGCAAACTTGAAGAGTAAGCCCTAGAACACTACTTGTCTGAGAGGAAAGTGTTTGTGGGGAAAAGAAGGTGTTTACATGAATTCTAAGGGCCTTAACCTTTAGAGTAATATCTAATTCCCTAATAGGATTAGCTTACATGAGAATTAGGTTGAAAGAATAAGGCATCCTATGAGTTTGAGAAAATTATAGGATAATATATCCATATAGGTTGAGAAACTAATGAATATAGAATAGGATTCAACCTTTCTTGCAGCTGATTGTTAAGTGGAACTCATAAATAATTCACAACCCAAATGATGCTGGCATTTTGGTGATCATAACCCTGGTTTGATTAATCTCATAAAGTTACGAAATACGGAGAAAATCATTAGTTGAACTAATCTTGTTACAATTTATCATTTTACAAATTAAAGAAAAACCAAACCCCCATTTTGGTTAAGAAACTCTGATCAACAGTCTAATAACAATTACGACACTTAGTGAGCACAGTATTCTCTGTGGGATTCAACACCCAACCAAGTTGGGTTCTATATTTGACAGAGACTGCTTATACTTTCTACTGAGAGTTGTAATTTGGGCGTATCAAATTTTGGTGCTGTTGCCGGGGAGTACCAACCAAACTAGGTAAGAGAATTCATTGCAAATTATATTTGTCTAGTAAAAGCTGAATGTCAGAAGGGGACTCCAATTTTGAATAGATCAAACAGGGAGTCTGTTCCAGTCCGAGGAGTTGTTATTGATATCTCAGCCCGAACTATCAACAGAATGTTGTTTGGGCCAGCATACGAAGCTCCACCTGCTGTCCCTGATTTTGAATATAGAATAAAAAATGCTTCTGGCTAGAGATGTTGGGCAGCATCGTTTACCACTGATGATGGAAATCCATCCTGGGCAACTAACCCCAAAGAACGCATTGCAAAATTCACACTTAGTTTCAAGGCTATGTTTTGGTGGGCTGTTGTTCGATTGAGGTTAATACCAACTAAAGGAGATGGAAACCTGGATAATCACAGGGCCGTGACGGTAGCCAGTTTGGTTTTCGGTTTGGATATTAATTTTGGCCAGATAATTGTAGATGAGATATTTGTGAGGGCATATAAGCAGACTACTTCCATACCTTTCCTATGCTTGATTACTACATTACGCAAACATGCTGGTGTGCCGCTGATTCAAGGCATTGATAATAAAGTTTCTACCACTCATAAACAAGACATTGAGAAGTCCAGAGATGATTCAAAGTTTGACATTCAAGTGAACAAGCCTCCAACAATCAGTCTCAGTCTGCACCATTTCCTGAAGCCACAGAAATTCCCGAAGGTATGCCTTTACCTATTACCACATATGTGCCTTCTGATTATGTGTCCCAGGGTACGTTTGTAAGATCAGATTCTACAGAGTTTTCTAGTAGAGTAGATTTTGCAGAATACAGATTCAACCCGGTGAATTTTGTCAAAGTTGTGAAGAATTAAAAGAGGTTCCAGAAGTAGTTAGAAAAGTGGGCTGGAGATTTTAAACCTTTTGTGGATGAAATCGTGGCCGAAGCAGTCAGGCTATTTCAAACTATTCAAGTGAGGATTGATAACATGGAAGCTCACATCAACAAAAGGCTAGATTCATTATCTGTTCCTGATCTTGCCAAGCTCATGGCTGAATTTGAGCAGGCAAAGACTGACATAGCTGAGTTAAAGAAGAAACAATCACAACCGCCTATATTTGTTCTGACTCTGGCGGTAAGTGATGATGATGAGGATATTTTAGATCTGATAGGTAGACCAGTGAAGGATAAAGGTAAGAAGCAAATGGATGAACAAGCAGCAAAGAAAGAAGAAAAAGGAGAAAGAGAGAAGCAATGTCACCTGAGGAGTTAGACCAGCACAACCCGAGGAGAGCTGTGAAGAAATCAAAGAAGAAATTTAAAAGGAAGCAAAGAGAACAAGAAAATGAAGTTGCAGGAGTTTCTACTAGTGGTGCCCCATAAAAGGGGCAAAGTACAGGTTCAATTTGGGAAACCATCCCTCAAAATATCGAGGGTGAAGTTGTGAGTGCTCCTACCACCATAGGGGCTAACATTTTGCAGGGTGAGGATGATGGAGACTCACCACACCTGATAGAAGCCTCAGAGAAATGAGAGGCTATGTAAATATCCCATTTCTCATGTACGGTAATTTATTACTTTGAGGACAATGCATAGTTTTTTGTGTGTGGGTGGGGGTATTTACACCATGGTTGGATGATGTTGCCAATATTCTGAATCTAATCATGTGCTATCTAGTAGAAGCGGCATGTCTAGGTTGTTTTTATTTTTTCATTTAAATTCTACAAAGCGTAATATAAATACAAGTGTTTAATCTATTAATTGGTTCTGTTTCAGCACTTAGTTGTAAATATGGAGAATGAATGATGTTGGCATAAGACGTTGAACATGTGTCTGTAATTATTTACTTTTTCAGTTAAGCATTTGCAAATAACCATCAGTAATTCTGTATTCAGCATTGGTGTGTAAAAAAGTGCATGAATCATGTAATGAACATTCGGAGAATTGTCAAGGATGTTTAACTTCGATGCCTGTGGGTATGAGGATTTACTGGCAGTTCTTTCATAGAATAAGACTTAGAACTTGCCCGAGCCATGGATACAGTCTTCTAGTGGAGTCATTAGGATAGGATAACAGGCCTCCTTGAAGTTCTAAACCTTCTAACCTAAAGAAGCAACCCGGACTGAAAGATTGTTCCTATTTGAACCTATATTGTACCTCTAAGAATTGGTATAACCTCCCGCCCCTATCAGTAACTCTCCATAGGACTTTAATATTTAGTTCTAAACTTAGCCAAATGCTAACATTGTATATTTTAACTTAGACAAAGCATCTAAGTTGAGGGTGGCTAGTGTAAAAAAAAAATAAATGAAAGACCTCAATGGAGTGTGAGCTAGAATCCAATTAGAAATAATTGGTCACTGCCCACATCAGCATAAGTTGAGGGTGATTGGTTTTTCTATTAAAAAAGACATAAGTAGCAAATTGAGGGTAAAAATATGCTAAGGCAAGACAATTAAGTTTCAATGAGTCGCTTCACCTGAAAACATACCCCACCTAATCCTAAACCTTGTTGTAAGCCTTGAAAAACCCTGTTTGATCCTAGTGAGTCAACTGTGAGGACGTGTCATATGGCCAGGGAAAGCCTATGGGTACTTAGGCTATGTTTGAAACTTTTTTTTCTGAGTGTGAGAGCTGGACAGTGTCTACATCATATAATGAGTGGTGGACGTCTTTTTTATGAAGGCAATCAAAATTTTACTGAATTTGCTTTTATCCGTGGGATGTAACATTTATGCTTATTTGCTGAATTATAAAAAATGCTGGGTGTGGATTCTCTTGTGTTAAATGCATGAGATTAAGCTAATGAGTGAATGTTTGCATAAGAGAATGTTTCAATGGTTGGTTGCCTGTCATTTTATTGTTCATGTGTGCAAGTTGGTGTTGAGTTGCTTGAGGACAAGCAATGATCTTAAGTTGAGGGTGTTGATGTTCTGGTGTTTTACGAAACATTTAGCATCATTTTCTTAGGAAAATTGTCTGTTTTCAAGCAACCAAAGTGATATTTATTGAAGGTTTTTAGTGTTTCAGCAAAAGGAGATAACCATAGAAGAAAACTGGAAAAAATAGCAGAAAAGGGGAATTGATGGTCAAAATGATGAACAGTCAGGTTTATGACGAACCGCCATATATACCGTCAAGTTGAACCAGAACAAGGCCTCCAGAGGAGTCGAGTGACGGACAATATGGCAAATCGTCAGACATGGGATGGACCACCATATTGACCGTCAGTTCTTATCCGGAAGCTGACTTCCAAAAGGACTCCACAATGATAAAGATGGCGGAACGTCAGTCCATCGATGGAACACCAGGTGTACCTTTAGATGTTATCCAAAAACTGCCATTCAGATGAATCGAGTGACGGGAAAGATGGTAGACCGTCAGATCTTTGATGGTCTGTCATATGGACCGTCAAATGGGATGCGGTTTTTCCATTTTTTAAATTTTAAATTCTTTTTTTTAGATGGGACATATAAATACCAAATTTTAGGGTTAAGAACACATATTTTACCTTTTACAATTTTTCTTTTCATCTATTGAACTTCTTGGTATCCAAGTACTTTGGGGGATTTTAGTATCAAATAACTGATCATTAAAGATTTAAGAATTGATTCTTGGGATTCTTTGAAAGTAAACTTTCCATTTATTTATGAATAATACAAGAATGAATTCTTTATCTTCTATGGAGTGCTGTGGCTAAATCTCATAACTAGGGTTATGGGGTCCTTAATTTAAAATGCATCTATGGGTTGGGAATCAATTTGAGTTCCATAATTGAATAACATTGCATAAACCTTTCTTCAATTTCATGACTTTTTTTGGTTGCAAAATTGAGGAGTAAGCCCTAGAACACCACTTGTCTGAGAGAAAAGTGTTTGTGGGGGAAAAGAAGGTGTTTACACGAATTCTAAGGGCCTTAACCTTTAGAGTAATAACTAATGCCCTAATAGGATTAGCTTACATGAGAATTAGGTTGAAAAAATAAGGCATCCTATGAGTTTAAGAAAATTATAGGATAATCTATCCATTTAGGTTGAGAAACTAATGAATATAGAATAGGATTCAACCTTTCTTGCAGTTGAATTTGTTAAGTGGAACTCATAAATAATTCACAACCCAAATAATGCTGGCATTTTGGTGATCATAACCCTGGTTTGATTAATCTCATAAAGTTACGAAATATGGAGAAAATCATTAGTTGAACTAATCTTGTTACAATTTATCATTTTACAAATTAAAGAAAAACCAAACCCCCATTTTGGTTAAGAAACT
>NW_025820006.1:0-1085 GCF_002878395.1 Capsicum annuum
AACCAGAAAGAGACGACGCAGAAAACAAACTGACCAATTCTGGACTTGACATAAACTAAATAAAAAATGGTTTCTGATCAAAATTGGGTTATCAACAACAAATTCATAAAGGATCCCAGACAAATATTATATGCATACATCTTCCTCCTTTTTTCTACTCATCTTTAGACCACAAGATGGAAGATAACTGGGGATCCATAGGGGGATTCTTATTTGCTATAACAAACAAAAATCAGGGGAAAGCTCAAACTTAATCGAGAGAAAATCATAAACAGACCAAAAAAGATATCAAGAATAGGTAAAAAAAAAGATATAACATAATTCCTAAAAAAAGAAACTTTCTACATTATTGAACACAGGAACAAAGAATAGGGAGCCACTTTCCTGAATATGCCCCTATAAATTTCTAAATTTTAGGCTTGTGAACAAAATCAGACAACATCAAACCAACATGAAGTTGCAAATCTTGTTGAAAATAAAATAAAATAAAATAAAAAAAAATAATTAGAACAAAAAGAACATGACCAACAAAGATGAAACCATGAACAAAAATTAAGCACTTAAGAAAAGTTGTCATTACCGCATGTCAGACCTCTACATCATTCAAACAAACAACAGAGCTTCCACAATAGACCTTACATTCATCATTCAAACAAACAACCGTCACTACAGAGAGAAGAGATGAAGAAATATGCCGACAGAATTTAACGAGAAAAGGGGATATTTACCTTTCTCGGGGTAGCAAAATGGGGCTACGAGCTGACGTCGGGACCGTCACCACCTGAAATCGATGCTATCAACTCGGGGACTTTCTATTGATCGACCAACTTTCAAAAGAGAGGGAAGAAAAGAAAATTTCTACTAAAAAAAGGAACTGATCGCTCAAAAATCTCTTCTGCCTTGCTCCTTTTCTCCCCGAAGCAGAAGAAAAAGAAATCCCCTTTTTCTTTCAAGTGTTTTCCGAACCTAAAATTTTCAATCCCAATTTTTGAACCTCTAAATTTTTTTCACAAAACCAATCCCCCCTAAAAGCTCAATAAGCCAGCTCTTTATATAGAGGACCATTGAGGGTATTTTGGGATTTA
>NW_025820007.1:0-1028 GCF_002878395.1 Capsicum annuum
TCCAAATTAGATGAAACCAATTTCATTAGAAAGAGGACTCTCATATATTTCCTTTGATATATATTATCTCACCTATATCATTTTGTACAAGGAGTTATGATCATTTGAAGTTGATTCAAAAATTCACTTTTGATAGGCTGAAGTAGATCGACCATAACTTTTTGCTCCGATAGACAAATTGGATGAAACCAATTTCATTGGAAAGATGACTCATAGAGCTTTCTGCTGATATATAGAAAATCACTCAGATCATTATGTACAAATAGTTATGATCATTTAAAGTTGGAGGAAAAATATGCCAGGCCTCAGTACTTTTTCCTGCACGTTTTACTGTTCACTACTATTCACGCTTCGATCGGAATGTTCATAACTCATCGCTTGGGTGTCCATTTTGGATGATCCACATATCGTTGGAAATATTATTTGATACTCTATGCAATGGTGGGTCATAATCTAAGACATTCAGCACGAAAAATTTATAATTCATTCTAGAAAATAGAACCCAACACGTTTATGCACAAAATTTCAACGAAAAATTTCCTGGGGTATTACAAAGAGTTTGGTATACCCAGTTTGAAGTGGGAGGTGGTGAATATGGAAGTCATGATTGGGTTACCTCTTTCGGGTCATTATCATGATTCTATTTGGGTTGTTATAAACAGGATGACTAAGTCCGTGAACTTCTTGCCCATGCATACATCTTATACAGCAGAGGATTATGCTAGATTGTATATCTGGGAGTTAGTCAGACTACACAGAGTTCCCTCACCTATCATTTTGGATAGTGTTAATCAATTTACTTCTCAGTTTTGGAGGGCATTTAAGCAGGGTCTTGGTACCCAAGTTCTTTTAAGTTTTGCTTTTCATTCGCAGACAGATGGTCAAGCTAAGGTACCATTCAGATCCTAGAAGACATATTGAGGGCGTATGCTCTTGATTTCAAAGGTAGTTGGGATGAGCAATTTCCATTGATAGAGTTCGCCTATAATAATAGTTACTATGCTAGTATCGAGATAGCACCATTTGAG
>NW_025820008.1:0-1514 GCF_002878395.1 Capsicum annuum
TGTGATCCCTTTGGTCTGTTGAGTCAGTTGGGGGTTTGTCCCAATGGCTCATTGATTTTGCTGTATAGAGGCTATGTCAGACTACTGTATTGTTGGGTTGGTTTGTGTATATACATTCCATATATGTAAATTCTAACGATATTCCGTTCCATGTGTGATGTGATATGATATGTACTTATATATATATCCTTAGCGTAGCGTGTATGTTGTTGTGTTGGAACCCAAGGGTAGTGTTTTGGCTTAAAGTGTTAGCTTGAGGCTATGTGTGGCCTTGGACACCGTGTGGCATCTTAGGATGATATTTTGGGGTGTTACAAACTTGGTATTAGAGCCTAAGGTTGTGAAGAGTCCTAGGGAGTTTGACAAGCCGCATTACGTAGAGTCTTGAGCATCGGTGTGTAGCACGTCACACCTATGATCAAGAGGTTGCGGGGTGTTCTAGGAAAAGTTATTTCTTTCTTTCTACAAGAGTCTATCATGCTTACAGCTATTTCCTTCTGTTGTTAATTCGTGCGTTCTTATGACAGAAAATGCCTCTATGTTGAGCTCACGGAAACAACAACCAACCTCAACCTGTTGATCAGTTACATGAGACGGTATCCCATGTCGAATGTAGAACAACATTTCAGATGCTAGCCCAGGCAGTTACCGCCAATACTAAGGCCAACACTCCACCTCCGCAGGAAAATAATTAGGTAGTAGCACGAATTCATGACTTTATACGGATGAATCAACTAGAGTTTCATGGGTCGAAAGTAGCTGAGGACCTGTAGATGTATGTTGATGAAATGAAGAAAATTACACAGATTATGCACGTGACCATGGAAGAAAGTGTGGACCTAGCTTCAAATCGGTTGAAGAATGTTGCCTATGACTGGGTGCAGATATGGAATAAAGGTAGAGAGAAAGATACCGCTCCAGTGACTTGGCAATTGTTCTAAGATGCTTTATTGGATAGATTATTTCCTCTTGAGTTACGACAAGCTAAAATAGAGGAGTATATGAATTTGAGACAAGGCTCCATATTGGTTAATGAGTATTGTCTTAAGTTTAATCATCTATCAAAGTACGCTCCCAATATGATGGCTGACTTGGGGACTAGTGTGAGCAAGTTTCTAACTAAGGTGTCAAGTTATATGGTGAAAGAATGTAGATTTGTTATGATCAACAGGGAGATTGATCTTCCTAGGTTAATTATTTATGCCCAACAGATTGAGTCATAAAAGATAAAGGAAAAAGAAAGAGTAAGAAGGATTAAGAGAGTCAGATCAGAGCAACAGGGGTCTGGTCAGACTAGATTCTCTGGAGGGAATCGCCCTCAATTTCAGAGACGTCCATTTATACCTGTACCTTCCTCAGCTAGTGCTCCCGTATATCAGGGCAGGAGCTCGGGAATATGTCGGTACCTTCCAGGTCTCATGACTGTGTAAGCAATCGACCTCATCCTCTTTCATGTCCCAAGTGTTATAAAGACCATTTTATGGAGTGTTATATAGGGCAGCGGGGTTGTTTTG
>NW_025820009.1:0-1350 GCF_002878395.1 Capsicum annuum
AGAGGGAAGTATTTGATGAGAAGCAGAAGGCATCCTATGCTCTATTCGGATTTCCCTTGGCATTCATGGTATCTACCATAAACCCTTTTGTGAGTTTATCGTAGATTCTTGTTTTATTTATACTCTGTCGTAGTCTCTGAGTTTTTTTTCACTGTTGTACTGCTTATAGGTTTGGATCTATAAGGTCTTTCCTCATCTTGGAAAATTTGCTGGAAAATCAACAGATGAGCCCTTTATAATTCCCCGTATCCTCAAATGGCACACTACAAAAAGTGACCATATAATTGAAGGCGACCTATTCATGTACAAAGGAAAAGTTACCGAGGTATGAACTTACTTTTTATTATGCAATAATACTACTGTCGTATCGAATTCTACGTAATTGTTAATTGATATTTTGTAGAATGTGCACCCGTACATCATTCCTACTTTTCGTGAGACGAAGATGGATTACATGATTACGTTTAAGCCATATACGGACGAGGTGAAGAATAACGTCTTCGATGGCTTAAAAAAGAGTTAGAAGGGGTGACTGTCCTTATTTCAAATGAGGACAGTGAAGATGACGGGGATTTGGGTGGTAACCCCGTTTGAGTATGCATTGGCGATGACGATACTCCGAGCACATCAAAAGATACAGAAGGCACCTCATTCCCTGGGGATCTTCATAAGCGTGTTGTTGCACACGAGGAAGTAGTTTTGGATATTGCTGCCTATATCAGAGAGAAAAGACTGAATAAAAAGAAAAAGGATGAGGGACAACTCGAGCGAGGTAACTTCATTCAATAGTTAATATTGTTAGTGAATTTTCAGCTTTAAATAGTAGTAAGACTTTGTAATATGATTATACAGTGCATGTGGACCTTCGTGAATCGGAGAGGAATGAAGAAGAAGAAAAAAAGAGCAAAATAGATGAGTTGGCCACTGTTGTGGCGAAAGAGGAAAAATAAGAAGAAAAGAAGGATGAAGAAGAAGAGATGGAAGAAGATAAGAGCCAAGAAGAAAGTGTAAAAGAAGTAGCTACAGTAGAAGAAGAAAATGTTGAAAAAGAAACAACAACAGTTGAAGAAGAAGGCAAGGAAAACGAAGGATCTATAGTTGAAAAAGGCAAAGAAAAAGAAGAAGCTGAAAAAATAGGAGCAGCAGCTGATGAAGAAGAAGAAACTGACAAAGAAGCTGATAAAGCTACAGCAGGTGAACAAAAAGAAAAAACTGAGGAAGAAAAGGAAGGTGAAAAAGAAACAGCTGTTGAAGGTGAAGTAAAAAAAGAAGCTGGGGAAGAAAAAGAAGGTGATAAAGAAGCATCAGTTGAAGGTGAAGGGAAAAAAGAAGCTGAGGAAGAAAAACAAG
>NW_025820010.1:0-1614 GCF_002878395.1 Capsicum annuum
ACAAAGATGTATCAAGATTTGAAAGAAATATATTGGTGGAGTGACATGAAGAGGAACATTGCAGAATTTGTAGCCGAATGTCCAAACTGTCAAAGAGTTAAAGTAGAGCACCAGAAGCCTGGGGGTTATATGCAATGTATAGATCTTCCAATCTGGAAGTGGGACATAATCAGTATGGATTTTGTCACTGGTTTACCTCGTACATCTTGAAGGTTGGATTCCATATGGGTGATAGTTGATTGGCTTACCAAATCAACACACTTTCTACCGGTTAGGACCACTTACACAGTTGAAGAATATGCCAAATTATATATTAAAGAGATAGTTTGGCTACACGGAGTTCCAATCTCTATTATATCAAATCAAGGAGCTTAATTTACAACAAATTTTTGGGAGTTTTTTAGAGAAATCTAGGAACACAAGTGAACCTAAGTACAACTTTTCACCCTCAAACAGATGGAAAGCAGAATGTACCATTCAAACACTTGAAGATATGCTACGAGCTTGTGTATTGGACTTTAAAGGCAGTTGGGATAATCATTTACCTCTCATCGAGTTCGGATTCAACAATATCTATCATTCAAGGATCAAAATGGCACTATATGAAGCTTTGTGTGGAAAAAAGTGTAGATCACCAATTAGATGGTTTGAAGCGGGTGAAACTGCCTTGTTCGGGCTAGATTTTGTACATCAAGCTATGGAAAAGGTTAAAGTGATCCAACAGTGGCTAAAAACAACCCAAAGTCGACATAAGTCATATGCAGATTTTAGAGAAAGGGGGCTTGAGTTTGCGATAGGTGATTGGGTATTCTTGAAGGTATCACCAATAAAGGGGGTTATGAAATTTGGTAAGAAAGGAAAACTAAGTCCACGTTATACAGGCTTATACAAGATTACCCAGAGGTTTGGCCAAGTCACTTATGAATTAGAGCTACCCCAAGAACTCTCAACAGTTCATCCAGTATTTCACGTCTCAATGCTTTGAAAGTACATGGGTGATCTATCTCATATTACTCCTACTGAAGATGCAGAAGTTACAGAAGATCTCACCAATGAAGAAATAACTATTTCTATTCTAGATCGACAAGTGAATAATTTAAGGAATAAAGAAATAATTTCTGTAAAAGTGCTTTGGAGGAACCAACAAGTAGAAGAGATAACATGGGAAGCGGAAGAAACGATGAAATCTAAGTACCCCCATTTGTTCAAATACAAAGAGAAAGTCTAAGATGGTTAGTTGGAGCATTAACAAGTAAGTGTAAGCCATAAGTACTATGTTATAATAAGGGTATTAAACTTAGGGTTGAACTTGATTTGGTTGGACAGTTATGGTAACATTCGAGGACGAATATTCCTAAGGGAGGAAGGGTGTAACATCCCATATTTTTCTTGTACTTGTTCTAATTATATGGAACTTGGTATAGCCTTTTGATAGATATAACTTATGACAATTGTTATGCAAATATTAATGGTATAGATGGAATTATAGATACTACCCGTACAGTTTAATGTGATACGACTAAGTTAACGTTAAGATAACCATTTAAACTTAGAATCGTAAGCTAGTATTTGAATCTAAATTTTAAAGTGACCAAGTCTGTATAAATTGAAGGT
>NW_025820011.1:0-1176 GCF_002878395.1 Capsicum annuum
GGCAATGCGATTGGTGGATATGGTGTGGGGTGGACTGATGAGGCGGGTCTGGGGATTGGTCCGGGTTTTGGGATATTCTAGGGGCTTCTTGGCTGAAATTTTATGGATAAGAATTGGGTTTGAGTAAAATGAAGTTGAAAGTGAATTAATGTTGGCTTAAATACTCTCTTTCTACTAAAATTAATTTTATCAATATTTTTCACTATCCTAAAAATTATTTATTTAGTATCTACGTATATAAATTATGTAAATAATTTGGTATACATATCTAATTTAATAGTATTTTAATTTAATATATATACATAATTATATGTATATATATATACACACATACAAACATACATACATATATATAGACAAAATATATATAGTTCAAAAATACAATTAGAGAAAATACACATGCGATTATCAAAATATTTTTTTTTGTGATTTTTTATGTTTAAATAATTAATTATATTTATTTAAAATATTTTAAAACATGATAGAAAAAATAAATCCTCTATTTCATTCTTTTCAAAATTCATAAAAATTAAAATATGAATTTATTTTGAAAAATTATTTAGGACCAAGTGGCATAAAAAATAATTAAAGGAAAAAGAGCGAACCAAAATTGGATATCAACGGTTTCCCTTGATTGACTGAATATTAGTATAAAAATCTTTAGATAATCAAGTTGATGTATCCAATTTTATCTCGAGTGAAAAATAAAAATTTGCAGATTATGACTGAGCTCCAATTTCTAAGATGCCTACATATCCCCGGTTTCAGAAGAAATCAGGTTATTTGTAGTTTGAATCATAGCAATTTTGATCAATCTCAAAATTTGCTCTAGTGTAAAGTTATGGTGACACTGTGTTCTTTCGAAGGTGATCGCGAAGATTTTAGCATGAATGAAATGGATACAGTTGTGCTTATATCCCTGAGTTGGTTCTTTGGGGTAGCTGGGAATGAGAAGACATTTGATAGCAAAATATCTGTTGAGTATTTCAAAACAAAAAATGACTGCAGACTTTTAGAAACTGCCCCAATGTCATTGAGTGATGGCATTAAGAGTTATGAAAATGAAAAAATTAAGGTGAGTTGAGTTTTTTGTCGGAATTTTTGATGTAGTTAGGGATGCTTGACATTTCATTAGCTTGCCCCAGTTTGTTGCTAAGTGAGTAGTTTCACGTTGTA
>NW_025820012.1:0-1556 GCF_002878395.1 Capsicum annuum
AATTTGATAAGCAAGGAGACTTGATGTTGAGAAAGATTGTTTGATTTAGAGTCGAGTTAGGAATCCACAGTCGTATATGATTTACCGATGAGATATATAGTTGTTTTGGTCATCATGATAGACCGACGAGTTCTTATTGATTGAGGTGGATTTCCTAACGCGTTCTGAGCTGAGTCTGGGAAGAGTATTTAGCACCGACCAGGAAATTTGGTATTTCCCCAAAACTACGTGCCACCGTAGGATTGATGTTGATAATTGTGTGCCAAAGGCCGAGTATGAGATCATGAATATGAGATTGAGGTTATACTCCCTGTGAAAGTACAGCACCCCTGCCAATGTGGGGTTTTCTCCTTAGAAGGGCAAAACGTTGGACTCCATGCGACTCACATGGTATAGTCATGTCGGTTATAAGAAACTCCCACGTCCATAATGATATAAGTCCCTTGAGTTACCGAGTCACTCTAATTCATGATTTAAAGAGTTTGAGTTGAGTTAAATGATTTATGAGATTTATGAAATACGTGTCATTACTGATGATTTTTGGAAATAATATTTCAGATAATTCAAGCAAAGATAGTTATTATTGTCAGCATGCATGATTTCTCATACATTTATGATATTATTTAAAATGCTGCATCCACCCCCACATACCTACATTCCCAAGTACTGACCCCCATACTCTTTTGTATTCTATATTTCCTTGTGATATAGGTTCAGGTGCTCAGTCTCAGCAGCGACAATGATCTTTGAGTACCTTCCTCTACACTTTTGCAATTGGTGAGTCCTCATGGTTCAAGTTCCTGTGTCTCCAATTTTGTCTTGTTAATAGATGGTTGTTTACTTTCAGTTTAGTACGAGTCAGTTAGGTATCTGTCCTAATGGCTCCTCAGTCCTATATAGTAGAGGCTTTGTCAAACTAGTGTACCAGCGTGTACAGAGATTTCAGTATTTTGTTTGTACAGGGCAGTATTATTTCATATTTCAGTATGTTCATGGAATGATTATTATTCCTTATTACCGCTTGATTATTGTCATGGTGAATTATAGGAGTAAAGACAGGCTTAGAGGGTTAGCTTAAGGCTGTGTGTGGCCTTAAGCACCGTGTGACATCTCGGGATAGGTTCTTGGGGTGTTACAAGCTTGGTATCATAGCCTAAGGTTCAAGGAGTCCTAGGGAGTCTGACAAGCCGCGTTATGTAGAGTCTTGATCATCGGTGTGTAGTGCGCCACATATATGAGCAAGAGGCTAGGGGACATTTTAGGAAAAGTTGTTTCTTTCTTTCAAGAGTCTATCTTGCCTATGACTGTTTCTCTCTGCGGATATTCATGCTCTCTTATGACAGAAAATGCCTCCTCGTAGAGCTCGCAGAAACAACGAACGACCTCAACCCGTTGATCCTTTAGGTGAGACAGTGTCCCATGCTGAATTTCGGGCAGCTTTCCAAGCGCTAGCCCAGGCGGTCACCGCCAAAGCTCAAGCCAACACCCTAGCTACTGTTCCACCTCTACAAGGGAATAATTCTACTGTAGCCCAGGTTCATAACTTTATGCGAATG
>NW_025820013.1:0-3528 GCF_002878395.1 Capsicum annuum
CAACTCAAATGCCTTCACCAGAGATAATATGACCAATGAATGATATTAGTTTCAAATAGAATTCACATTTGCTGAACTTAGCAAATAACAGATGATCTATAAGAGTTTGCAAGACCATCCTCAAATGATCTACATACTTACCCTCACTCCGAGAATAAATGAGGATGTCATCTATAAAAACTATTACAAACATGCCCATGCATTTACGTATAATAAGCTCCAACCCGGAAAAGAGTATAAAGAAGTACTCATGTTAAATTGTGTCCCTTGAACTCCCAGTTCATCAAGTCCATAAAAGATATAGGAGAATGTGTTAGTCTGGAAGACATAAAAACAAATTCAAAGTTACCATCCCAAGTTTTGAAGGGTGTCTTCAGAACATCACGATCTCAGGCTCTGAGCTAATGATAACCAGATCTGAGGTCTATTTTATAAAAACAATTTGCACCCTAAAGTTGGTCGAAGTAGTCAACAATCCTAGTGATGGGATATTTATTCTTAATTATGACCTTGTTCAACTGGCGGTAGTTTATTCACAACTGTCTTTTTTGTACACGAAAAGGACTAGAGCACTTCATCGAGAGACATTAGGCGTGAGGAGACCCTTATCTAAGAGATATTTTAATTTTTTGTTCAATTCCTTAAGCTCATCTAAAGCCAACCAAATTGATATAACATTATAATCATTTACCAACTAAACATCAACACCAAGTATAGACTCATACTTAAGTGAACAAAACTAAGGTAGTATTACAATATCTCCCCCTTGGGTACATTCGTCCTTAAATGAGACTAGTTAGACTGAGAGCACGAAACTAAGGAAACAGAGATTACATATTGGACACAGATAACTGGGAACATGATTACATAACTGAGTCAGACACATGATACATGAACTAAACTAATCTCGTAAATGTATGAAACAACAGAAGGATGTCTATATATATATAAAGTTAGATCTAAGAATGGAAAAGAATCAATCTAGCAAAAATTATTACCTCAATCTGAGTCTAAGTTTGAGGAGAAAAGATGAGGGTACTTGGTATGCATATCTTCTTTTGCTTCCCAAGTAGCTCCCTCAACGGACTGATTCCACCATAGAACTTTAACCAAGGGAACTTCTTTGTTCCTTAGTCTATGAATCTGACAATCTAGGATCTCAACTAGGACTTTTTTGTTGGAAAGGCTATTCGGAATATCCATATCTTCTAAAGGAAAAACTACGGCTAATTCACCAATAATTTGTCTAACAAAGAAACATGAAATACTAGATGTACTGATGCCAAATCTATAAGAAAATCCAACTTATAAGCTACTTTTCTAAAATTATTTAGGATTTTATAAGGGCCAATATAACGAGGACTGAGCTTCCTCTTCCTGTCAAATCTCTTCACTCCATTCATGGGTAAGATTTTTAGAAAAACTAAATCACTTTCCTCAAACTCAAGATCTCTTCTTCTTACATCTACATAGGATTTTTGAAGGCTTTGGATTGTCTGCATTGTCTCCCTTATTAATATAACTTTCTCCCTCATATCAAATACTGAATCTGGCCCTATCAAAGCAACCTCATTGGCCTTAAATTGACAAATAGGAGATCTACATCTCTTCCACAGAGAGCCTCAAATGGAGCCATCTAAATATTAGAGTGATAGCTATTATTGTAAGCAATCCTAATCAAAGGTAAGTGGTCATTCCAACTACCTTTAAAATCAATAATATATGCTCTCAACATGTATTCTAAGGTCAGAATGGTCCTCTCTACCTGACCATCTATTTAAAGATGAAATGTTGTACTAAGGTGAACTTGGGTACAAAGGCCTTTCTGAAAATCCTTCCAAAAGTGAGAGGTAAACTGAGTACCTCTATCTGATATGATAGATAGCAGAATCTCGTGCAACTTAACCAACTCCTGGATATAAAGCCTAACATAATCCTCAGCTGAGTAGCAAGTATGAACTTGCAAGAAATTAGTTGATTTGATCATTTGATCAACAATGACCCATATCGAATCATACTAAAAACATGTATGAGGAAAACCCATCGTAATGTCCAGGTTCACCACTTCCCATTTCCAAGGGGAGATGCTTAACTCCTGCAATGTACCACTAGGCCTCTAGTGCTCAACTTTAACCTTCTAACAATTTGAACACTTAGCCACAAACTCTACAATATCCTTCTTCATACCATTCCACAAGTAAATTTCCCACAAGTCACAGTACATCTTAGTGGCCACTGGATTAATAGAATGTTGAGGACTATGTGTTTCAGCTAAAATTTGCTACCTCAAACCATCAACACATGGAACACATAACCTGCTCTAGAAATTTAACACTATATCTCTCCCTTAAAAGAAAGATAATTTACTAAGGGAATCTTCTACTACATTGGCCTTGCCAGAATTATACAACACACTTATAACACAATATTTCAACAACTCAAGCCACCTTCTCTATCTAAAATTCAAATTTTTCTATAAGAAAACATACTGCAAACTATTGTGTTCCGTGACCACATCAATATGAACCCCATAAAGATAATGCCTCAAAATTTTAAAGGCAAAAACAACAATTGCCAACTCAAGATTATGGATAGGATAGTTCTTTTCATGGGGTTTAAGTTGTCTAAAGTCATAGGCTATAACCTTACCTATATGCATCAAGACACAACCAAGACCAAATCTGGAAGCATCACAGTAAATTACAAATCCATCTGAACCATCTGGCAAATTCAATATTAGAGCTGAAGTGAGTCGAGTCTTCTACTTTTAAAAACTCTTTTTGCAAGAATATGACCATTGAAATCTGAGCTTCTTATTAGATGATCGAGACATGGAAGATGCAATCAAAGAAAAACCTTCAAAAAATCATCTATAATAGCAAGGCAAACCTAAGAGACTCTTGATCAGAAAAATGGAATGCCATCACTAGAAACAATATGCTTTAGGAAGGCTATTGTTCTTAGGCAAAATTTTCACTTACTAAATTTGGAGAACAATTGATGAACTTAAAGGGTCTGTTACACAATTCTTAGATGGTATGCATGATCATATTCACTATGGGAATAGACAAAAATATCATCAATAAGACCTATGACAAACATATCCATGTACTCCTTGAACACTCTATTTATCAATTCCATGAAAGCTGTAGGGTTATTCGTTACTCCAAAAGGTATAACTAGAAATTCAAAGTGACCATATCTAGTTCTAAAAGTTGTCTTCGGAATGTCACATTCTCTAATTCTGAGTTGATGATAGCTGGATCTGAAGTCTATCTTAGAGAAATAATTGGCACCCTAAAGTTTGTCGAACAAGTCATCAATCCTGGTGAGCAGATACTTATTCTTGATTGTGACTTTATTCAACTGATGGTAATCAATACACATTCTGAGATAACAATATTCTTTATGCATGAACAAGACTAGAGCACCCCATAGGTAAATACTAGGCCTGATGAATCCTTTATCTAAGAGATCCTTCAATTGTTCTTTCAACTCCTTAATCTTAGTTGGAGCCATTCAGTAGGG
>NW_025820014.1:0-1195 GCF_002878395.1 Capsicum annuum
CTTACCTATTAAAGATTTCACTGAACTTCTGTTAGCTACATCATTTAACCCCTGCACGTTCTGACTGATTTTACTTTTATTTAGAAAAAGCTTTGTGAAACCTGACCCTATCCTCCTTTGCCATTCCAACATAATTCAAACTACACTTCAGCTTTCTAGCTCAATTTCTCCTATTTCCATGACTTTTTTGTTGAACCTCTTTCAAATTTTTGTTTGTTTAATTATAGCTACCTCTTATGCTCCATGCACAAGATAGTGTTTAGGATTTCATGCTCAAATCCCGTTATATTAGCCTAAAAAGACTTGCATGCCTTGAATATCATAATTTTGGTCCACCTCGAAGTTTTAATTACTGTTGAATTAGATTTCAACAAGTTTGTTGGATTCTTTTCCAACCCATGAGAGAGAGAGTTTTACTTTGAGAAGAAAATTCAATTTTAGAACTACTCACTGGTACCGGTGAAGGGTCATAATGCCAAAGAAAATTTGTGATGGACATTGAAGTACTCACACTACTAAATTGTATCTTGATTTATGAGTTGTTCTATAAACTTGCCTTAGTGCTAAGATTTAGCCTGAGAACTTTCAAACAACAAGCACGTCCATAGGCAAGAGTTAACACTATTACACTGTGTTTTTAGTTTTGAGATGTTATATGACTATTTCTTTAGAGTCAAGATTTATCCTAATGACTTTGAAATAGCAACTAACAAGTTACGCCCCTACGAGCAAGAGTTGATACTATCATATTGTACCTTGATTTATAAGTTACTTTATAACTCTTGTCTTAAAGGCAATATTTAGACTAAGGACTTTCAAGCAACAAGTAATTATGTACAATAGGCAAGGTTTGAGACTACCATTTGTGTTTTGACTTATAAGATACTCTATAACTCTTGTCATAGAGGCAAGACCTAGCTCAAGGACTTTCAAACAACAAGTTATGCCCCATGGTCAAGGGTTGACACTAGCATATTGTGTATTGATTTATTAGATGCTCTATAACTCTTTCCTTAGAGGCAAGACTTATACCAAAAACTTTTAAATAATGAGTTACAACTTACACCCCATGGGCAAGGGTTGACTTACCATATTGGGTCTTGATTTATGAGATGTTCCATTAGTCTTGCCTCTAAGACAAGACTTGGCAAAGAACCTCCCCCCAAAAAAAAGTTACTCCCATGGGCAAGATTAA
>NW_025820015.1:0-1040 GCF_002878395.1 Capsicum annuum
CAAGCGTCGTTAGGACTCGAGGAAGAGCGCCTTGGAGAAGACAATGTTGCTACAAATGTATATGACTAGTTTAAATTCAAAATGTGAACATAGTAACAATCACAAGCATGATAAATTTTCTCAAAAGAAAGGGATAAGAACTGTCTCAAAGAAGCCTAAGAATAACTAACATTAACATGACTCGTGACTTTGCAAAACTCATGAGTTGCGAATTTGAGATGAGTATGATGGGGGAGCTAAATTATTTATTAGGACTACAAATCAAGCAAATAGCCTCTGGAACAATGATTCATCAACAAAAATATGTCAAGAAACCTCTTAAAAGATATTCCATTGATGAAGCAAAAGAGGTCAGCACTCCAATAGCCACTGCCACAGGACTGGATATGGATGAAATAGGTTCAGATGTGGAGCAAAAACTATATAGAAGGATGATAGGATCATTACTGTATCTCACAGCAAATAGACCTGATATTGTGTTTAGTGTGGGACTATGTGCTAGGTTCCAAGCAAATCCTAAAGAATCTCATTTGAAATCTATGAAGAGAATCATTCGATATATCAAAGGAATAAGTGATCTTGGCCTATGGTATCCTAAAGGTAGTAATTTTAACCTGGTGGATAATTTTGATACTGACTGTGCAGTTTATTTGGTGGACAGAAAGAGCACCACATACATGGCACACTTTTTTGAATCATGTCTAATTACTTGGTCCACTAAGAAACAAAACTCAGTAGCTCTATCTACTGTTGAGGATGAGTATGTTGCTATTGGATCTTGTTGTGCTCAGTTGTTGTGGATTAAACAACAACTCATGGATTTTGGTGTGGATGTTGGATGTGTTCCTATTTTTTGTGACAATGCAAGTGACATTAATATTGCAAAGAACCATGTCCAACATAAAAGAACTAAACATATTGATATTAGACATCACTTTCTTAGAGATAATGTTGAAAAGGGTCTTATATTAATCATATTCTGTTTTACTAAATAATAAATTGTTGATATATTCACTAAGGCATCAGGCAGGGAACACTTT
>NW_025820016.1:0-2498 GCF_002878395.1 Capsicum annuum
ACGTTGAAGTTCTAGGTCCCAACTAGTGGGACAACACGATGGCTCCGCATCGCGGTCACTACCAGATTCCCATTCGTAAATTTTTAGTGAGCCACCGCGACAGTGGCGCATCGCGGTGGCCCATAAAATTGGGTTCCCAGTTTAATTTTTCCAGCTTCATACAGAAGTTAAAAAAGGCATTTTGGACTTTTTTCAAGCCTCTAAAATCATGAAAACACCAAATTCCAGTCATTTACATGCATTTTATGGAGTTTCTCTCAAGTTTTCTCTCAACAAAAACCCTAAGCATCCAAAACCGCTTTCAAGAATATCAAGAATCCACCATAGATTTTTTAAATTGAGTTAAGATTCAAGGTTCCCAAGTCAAGGGCTTCAAGAACCCTCATTCAATAGTACGAATAGAGTTCCAAAAGCGAGAGTTCATCCAAAGCTTCTAATTCAAGGTATGTGGAATTTTGAACAAGGGTAATCCTTTTACCCTTGTGCCCAAAGGCTTATTTAAACTACAATTCTCTGTAATTTATGAGATTTTACATGAAATTGAATTGGTGTTTTTCACTCATTATTATTGGTTGCAAGATTTTGATATTTTCCTTGAATTGAGAGTCTAATGACATGATTTTTACATGTTTTCTTGAGAAATTGCAGCTGGGTCTATACCCCATGATTTTAATCCTTGAGAAGTTAACAATTGAAATGTTTGAAATATTGAAGTATATGAGTATGTTGAGATTTTGAGATAAATTGCTGAAATTTCTAGATTTCTACATGCATTATGAATCTATATGCTATCTATTATGCTTTTGATGAGTTATAACTTGAGATTGAATTATGGGTTATTAAGCCCTACTTGAGACTTGAGATTTTATGAACTATTGTGCTATAAGCACCCATGATTTGAGTATTCTGAGATTATTGAGAAATGTTTTGACCTAATGATCAATTGAGTTTTGAAATCCACTCTACTACATGAGATTACAGATTTTATTTTTGGGTTATTATTGAACCATGAGATTATTCTAAAGTAAATTTTCATGAGATGAGCGAGATAAACTAAAGGGAGTAGTATTTAGCACCGAGTTGGGTAAGTTATCACGGTTTCTTACCCCAGAACTACGTGCCAC
This sequence comes from Capsicum annuum, assembly GCF_002878395.1. Lineage (NCBI taxonomy): Eukaryota > Viridiplantae > Streptophyta > Magnoliopsida > Solanales > Solanaceae > Capsicum > Capsicum annuum. Next base: position 1,125 of record NW_025820016.1, read on the forward strand.
CGTAGGTTGGGTCTAAGGACGAGGTGATTGTTGGGCCTAAGGCCAAGATATTGGACCCAAGGCTGAGATAAGTGATCACTGAATTGAGGTTATACTCTTTGGCAAGAGTATGACGCCTCTCCCCAATCTGAGGTCTCTTCCTTAGGAGGACAAAACGTTGGACTCTATGTAGCTCGCATGGTTTATGTCAGTTAAGAGAATCTCCCTTAAAACTAAAGCTTTGATATAAGATATTTTCCTTTAAAACTAAAATACTTTCCCTTGATATGAGTATTTTCCCCTAAAGCTTGAAATGAGATATTTTCCTAAAATGAATGAAATGCCTTCAAGTATGTTCCGAGGTTATATGATTTCGAATTCCAAGTATTTGAGTTCAAAAGAGTTATGAGTTCTTGACCATTAAAGAAGTTTTACTCTCCATGAGACATATGCATGAGTTGAAAGTATTGCTTAAAGTTTCCTTTAGCCTTGAGTAATGAGAATAAGAGGAGAGTACAAATTTCAAAGCTAAAAGTATAATGACTCACGAGATTGTGTTACCTGTTCCATTTTACATGATTCATGAGCTTTACATTTTATACTTATTCAAGCCACGTGAGTCATTACTTATTACATTCATGATTTGATTAAAGAGTATTGATGTTGTTTTATATAAATTCATGCACCCCCACATACTCAGTACATTCTCAAGTGTTGATCCACATATACGTCTATATGCTACATTGTCTTATAATGTAGGTTCAGGTGCTCAGTCCTAACCTCATCAGTGATTTCTGAGTACCTCTATCTACATTCCTACAATGGTGAGTCCTCATGGTTCGAGGACCTATATTTAGACATCTCCATATTTTGAGAGACTATGTTATTATTTCTAGTTCATTTTGAGTCAGTTGGGGACCTGTCCCAATGGCTTTCTAGTTCATGGATTAGTAGAGGCTTTACCAGACTAGTTATCAGATTGTGGTTGTGTTGAGGTTTCCAGTATTGTGGTCGTTTGAACCGAGCATTTTCTCCGTATTTCCTTTCATATGATATGTCTATGCTAGTGTTTGAATTATTTCATCTTGAAATGAGAGTTATTAGTAGAAAAAAGTTCAAAGGGTTAGCTTAGGGATATTGTAGCCTTAAGCATCGTGTGACATCTCGGGAGGCAATTTCGGGTCGTTACAAAACTCTTATACATATCTCAACCTCTCAATTCTTACGCACATCGCCCCAAAGTCTGTCTATTTTCAAGCTGCATTAATTCAACAATTTTCCAAGTTTAAAATTGCAGATGTGTGTCGATCAATTTGCTAAACTTCAACTTTCATCTTACTTTCAAACTCCATTATTTTGTTTTGGAAGTTAGTAAGATTTTTCAATTTTTTCTAC
>NW_025820017.1:0-2004 GCF_002878395.1 Capsicum annuum
TGAGAAAGAGTTATGAATACAACTCTGAACTTTGCATGAGAGACATGATCTCGCAAAGGATCTTCGGGCTGAGGGGCTGGTTGATTCCCATTTCTTCTTTTAGGAGGAATATTTTATAGAAGAAAGGGAGAAATGGATTAGACTGAAAGATTGACTTGAGATTATGCTCACTAGTATATCATTAATTCTAAAAGAAGGGAAACTGTTGATAAAATATCTTATAGCCTCCTGCACATAAATGTGGCGTGCAACACACCCATGCACAAGACTCTACTAGATGTGAATTTCAGACTTCATTGGACATTGTTGAACCTTAGGCTTTGATACCAATATTATACTTCCCTAAATCTGGTACTCGAAATGCTATATGGTGCCCATGACCTCGAAGGACCACAAGCTAACCCATGACTAATATCTGTACCTGTATACTTTATGATATACTGTATGAATATAGAAATAGAGGCTGAAAGGCCATAAGGTTCAAAAATCAGACTTGATAGCTGATAAAACATAACATCTAAATGGGGTATGAACTACCCAAAATAACTGAAATAAATAGTCTGAACATACTGTAATTTGAAAAGCCTCTAACTGACTAAACTATCTAAATAATGAGTTGATGGAATATGTCCTCACTTAACTCCAACTAATAAATTAATGAGATAATAAAGTATTGGTCATGTTCTTGATAGATGAGGACTCACTGCTAACTTTGACTGCTGAGACTGGAATGCTACTGATGTCTGGAGCTCATGTTTTTAAACCTATGATATAAAACACCATAGCACAAATACGTCAGTATCTTTGAATGTACTAGTATTCATATGAGGTAGGATAAATAGAAAGGGTTCACATGCATGAACTATACTAACTAACTGAATAACATGAATCTGAGAATACATGTATGAATACATATTAACTGTCACTCAGTTGTTGATAACATGATTACTGAGTCTGAGTACTGATAACATGAGATACTGATAATAGTATAACTGAAATAACTAATACTTAGTAGGTGTATCTGACAGTCCAATTTCTGATGGAACTAGCTGAGATTCATTCTATTATAAGGTTATTGTATCTGAAAGTCCTGAATTTTATAAATCTATCTGAGTTCTATTACTGAGACTAAATGACTATATCTAATAGTCCTAATCTGGAACTAAAACTGTGGTAAGTAGTCATCTAACTGACATGCCCCAAATAACTCAATATCACTGAGTTAGAGTCTAATCTGTAACCCCAATTAGAAGGGTGCCAATACCGCACCAATGGTAAGAACAATCTGTGGGTAACCCTTTCATAACAGGTAAAACTTTTGAGAATAGTAGAAACCCTCATATAATAGGTTAAGCCTCTTCATCTACCCTCATATAATAGGCTATGATGTCTCAACCTACGCTGGCTACCTATGCAAAGATTGCTTCAAAGAATCACACACTCATATAACAGGTGCGTTCCCATCCCTGGGTTCACTCTATGTTTAGTAGACACAAAACATGATTAACTAAACTAACTGGACTGATTTAATTGAGTTCCATTAACTGACGGAATAATAATAAGATTGCTGAGTTTTTCCTGAGTCATGAGACTGACTGAATTTTATGGATCATGGCCTGACTGAGAGTATCTTGAAAACATGACACTGATTCTAGGCACACAGCTAAATTTTTTGGTACAATTACCCCAGGACTTGATACCATGAAACTGACAAAGCATGACTTTCTTGAATACATGACAAACATCACAATCCATAATAAAAGAAGTTGGACAATTCACGAAGTACAAGTTCTAAAACACCACAATGACCACACATATATCCATAACTCATTGACTAAGACATTTCATCAAACACTTGACATGCATAAACTTGTACATAAATGCGGATTTGACATAATAATACTAGTATGCCATTTTTCCTTCACATAGGCATTTAATAGAACATATGGGGAGCATGATTTGGTTATACAATCATCAACATATCTAATAATCATGGATACATCA
>NW_025820018.1:0-3059 GCF_002878395.1 Capsicum annuum
TGAATTTGGAAGGATTGATGAAGAGTTCTTGAGATTTGACCTTGATTTTTGAGAGCTAGGGTTTCTTTTTCTTGAAAGAGGGGATTTTTAATTTGAGAGAAAGTGAATAATGATGAGTATTTAGGTCAATTAGGGGTTAAATTTCGTGTTTAGGGCGAGTTTAGAGTTTAGGAAAAAGACCTAAATACCCTTAAATGAATTTAAAAACATAAGCTGAAAACTGAAAATCCTAATTTTTGACCTTGGCATGACGGGCCATTATCGTACCAAGCCACTGAAAAAGGACAACTGGGACCTGGAAAAACACCACATTGCACCACCATCGTGGTAAGCCTGTGGATGCCAATTTGGCCATCTCCGCGACGTGTCAGGATCGCAGAAGCCCACTGGAAATTGACAAATGTCAAATTGACCTACGGCGCGATGGGCCAGGATTGAAGACCCTCACTGGAATTTTTCAAACGGGAGATTCTCCTGCTTTGTGATGCGCTAAAGGTTAAAATGACGAGGTTTAATGACTGAAACTTAAAATCACCATAAATTTTTACCCTATTATCGGATTTGGGCGAATTTTATTTTTTTGGAAACCTAATTGAATTTTGTACGCAATGACAGACTCTAAATTGAAAAATAATGCGTGTTTAAAAATTTAATAGACGAATAATCATTTATTGGGTCTTAAATTATGCTAGGAAAATATGGGGTGTTACAGTGAATCAACAGACAAGATAAATAACTTAACCAAAGAAGTTAAATAGCATAGTATGATTTTTATTGGTGCTTTAACCCCAGGTTTCCACCCATTGATTGTCCAAAGTCCTCTACTTTTCCACATTGTTTACTTTACTTTAAATTTATAACTACAAAACTCTTTTGCTACTCTCAGTACTTAAACTAGAATTGGATAGTTGTCAACACATGTCCCTGTGGGATCGATATTCGTATTTATTTAAGGACACTATATTACATAGTGACACCACATACACTTGCATATGCGCTTGGGCGCAACAAGTTTTTGTTGACAACCTGTTAGTTTGTTGATAACTCATTAACCTAGTCATCAATTTCTTGCAGAATTCTGCTATTTACTATTTAAGGTTGACGAATAAGTTTATAACTCATCACTGAGTTGATGACTCATTAACTTAGTCGTCACCTAGTTAATAGCTCATCAACTTAGTTGTTACGTTCTGGAAGACAAACACTCCCAGGTAAAATGGGTATAACTTTCTACTCGGATATCAGATTGAGGTAAAATTAGATGTATTGGATAGAAGACTCGAACATATTTCATTTGGTATATAATAGGCCACCTAAAGCATTATATTCTAGGAGTAATGATCATTAGAATTTGATCTAAGTTGAAACATCCACTAAAAGTGAATCGGTAGAAATGTTCTCAACTCATCTTTGAGTTAAGAGATTTTCATAATCTCAATTCATCTCAAAAGATGTTCCCAAACTATAGAATTAATCATCACACTTATATTGACATAGAATCATTAGATTCAGGTCTATACACGTAGGAAAAATGGTTTGAATTTTAGCCTAAAATATGTGGGCTATTACATTATCTCACTCTTGGAATCATTCATCCTCAAATGATGGGTCAGAACTTACTGAAACTCTAGAAGTTCAAAATAATCAAACAACCTTAGGTCTTAATCAAGGAGTATTATCCATATAACACAATGGCTTGTGTATCCATCAATCACAATATTCAAGCCTATCTTTACTACACCCACTTTATAGGTATCCTTACCAAAAACCAGCCACCTCAATCACTATCACAAATATTTTCACCACATCTCCCCTCTTCATCTATAAACTTAGCCTGAGTGGCCACACCTAAAATTTTCACATTAAAGAACATCTACTTCTTTATCTAAAACATTACTATGCTTCCGTAGAACCTACCATCCTAAAATAAGGAGGGTCACTAAGGGACTAGAGTACAAGCATTAGGAATGGGAGCGATACTGCTTAATTATGAATCCTATTTGTCGTACTACTTAAGGTATGACCTATGAAATGAGATACAATACAATAGGTATGAAATACTTCATAGAAACTATCTAGGTCATAAAAAAAGGTTCATTCAATCATAAAAATAATATAGCATGGGTTTTTTGGACTGGGCACAATAGGAAACCTGAGTGCATATATTATGAGACATATAACATAAAGCCGAGATTTAAATATTCAATGAATAAGACATGGATTGCCGCTTGAAGCTATTGCTTCTTATTCTAAGAGATGAGAATGGTCATGAGTTTGAATAGATTGCATCACTCTGGACCAATACATGACATAAAATGAGTTGGTAACATATAGACTGTATAGTTTCATAAAACTAATTATAAAGCGAGACAATAGCTTATTAACCATGGGCATCATAACATAGAGCTTGAATACTTGGAAGATTTGATTGCTGAGATATGTTATTGCTTCTAGTTCAAGGGTCAAAAAATGGATATACGTTGCATATATAACTCAAACCTTACGCATATGCCTTATTTGAATACATAAGACATTGATAGTATTTCCTCTTTAAAAAGGTAGGAGGAATTCGCTAGGATAAGAATACTTATCGTGATTCTTCTCTAAAACTCACTACCATGAGAAAATTCAAGACCCACTTCAGTTCATAATCTCCCTCTTAGCTCAAAGGTCACAATTCTAGAGCTGCGGACATATCCTCTCATTACATTTGCAATCACAATACTCAGCCCAATGGGGTCTCACCATACACATGGATGATAAACTTACCTAATAAATATAATATGAAACACTACCCTGCAGAGATACTAATCTTAAATTTTTCTACGCTCTATAGTCATCACCCTATAACTCACACTCTCATTAGCATATACATCCACACTTATTAACACATAAAAATCCATTCTCCACTCCTTAGTATACTAGCATTAAATATCTAATCGCATAATTTCACAACTTAACAAAATATTTCAAACTATACCAAGGGATCACATTGTCAACCTATATTTTCCACAATTTAGCTCTAAAGAACATCATATAACAGCTCCCTAGACTTATCT
>NW_025820019.1:0-1385 GCF_002878395.1 Capsicum annuum
GTTATTTTATGTTTTATTGTTAATACATATAGATTTTTACATCTTGCTGTAAATATTTTCCTTCCTGGGGTTAGTTCTATTCCTGATATTTTCCAATATAGCACTAATGACTTATCTATGTTTTTATCTGTTGTTGCTACAGAATAATTTGCGCTGATTATAAATTTAAATTTTTGGTATATTAGATTTCCTCTTATAGCAATTATTATACTTTTTTCTACAGGTTTTATAATTCTATCATCTGCGAAATATAATTTTATTAGTGTATTTATTCCTTCTCTAAAATATGCTTTTATTAATATTTGTGTTCCTCGAAGGTGTACATATTTTATTGGGTCTTTACTTTTTATATCGTTTATTAATTATTCTTTTTGTTACTAGTGGTATACTAGCTTTACCTTTTGCATATCTACAGTCTATTACATGTTCTTTTTGGCTTACTACGTAGTATTCTTTTTTTCGTCTACTAAATATGTTTTTTATTGTTGTTATTTTAAATATTTTTTCTACACTTAAATCTAATTCTTTTCCTTTTATCTCGTCAAATATATTATTATCAAATATTATTCTCTGATCTGTTCCTTCTCATTTAAATATTCTTCCTTTGTTATTATTTTTATATCTTCTTCAGTTATTTGATTCATGTGATTTACTATCTATTTCATTATCTATTTCATTTTCCGAAATTTCATATGTACTATCTTCACTTTATAATTCGTAATCTACATAATCTATTTGCTTATATTCTGCATTTTCTATCTTTATTTCTGATATTTATCTTTAGGCATTTTACAATCTCTAGTTAAATATTCTGATTTTCCACAATTATGATAAGTACATTCTTTTATAGATTTCTTTTTCCTATATGGTCTTTTATATTTATAATTTTTTACATAATATTTTTTTCTTAGTTTCTTATACTTATATTGTGACTTTCTGTACTTCTTATATTTCTTATGTCTTTTTCTTTTCTTATAATATTTTTCTTCACATCCAAATTGGGATGCTATTTTATCCTTGCAACACGCTAAATTTCTTATTAATATTTTTTCCATTTTTGTTTCTTATTTGTATTTTTCACATATATTCCTATATTATTGTTGTAGAAATTTTATTCTTGCTCCTAGGGTATCTACTCTTTTTACTTCATCCCAACTCTTTATTATTTTTGAACTAAATAGTTCAGGTAATTTACTAAAATATAACCTTCTTACTTCTTTACTTTCTTCTGCATTGTATATTCCCTTATAGTAGTATTCTTTAAATGCACATGTATATTCATCTATATAACGCATATTACATATTGCTAGTTTTAACATTAAATTCCTATTTGTATCTTTTTCTTTGTTTTGTTCTTCTTCTTCTATTGTCATACTGCTAAATTC
>NW_025820020.1:0-1373 GCF_002878395.1 Capsicum annuum
AGAGGGAAGTATTTGATGAGAAGCAGAAGGCATCCTATGCTCTATTCATATTTTCCTTGACATTCTTGGTATCTACCGTAAACCCTTTTGTGAGTTTATCGTAGATTCATGTTTTATGTATACTCTCTCATAGTCTTTATACTCTCTCATAGTCTCTGAGTTTTTTTTCACTGTTGTACTGCTTATAGGTTTGGATCTATAAGGTCTTTCCTCATCTTGGAAAATTTGCTGGAAAATCAACGGATGAGCCCTTTCTCATTCCCTGTATCCTCAGATGGCACACTACAAAAAGTGACCATATAATCAAAGGCGACCCATTCATGTACAAAGGAAAAGTTACCGAGGTACGAACTTATTTTTTATTATGCAAGAATACTACTGTCGTATCGAATTCTACGTAATTGTTAATTGATATTTTGTACAATGTGCACCCGTACATCATTCCTAATTTTCGTGAGACGAAGATGGATTACATGATTACGTTTAAGCCATATACGGACAAGGTGAAGAATAACATCTTCGATGGCTTAAAAAAGAGTTAGAAGGGGTGACTGTCCTTATTTCAAATGAGGACAGTGAAGATGATGGGGATTTGGGTGGTAACCCCGTTGGAGTATGCATTGGCGATGATGATACTCCGAGCATATCAAAAGATACAGAAGGCACCTCATTCCCTGGGGATCTTCATAAGCGTGTTGTTGCGCTCGAGGAAGTAGTTTTGGATATTGCTGCCTATATCAGAGAGAAAAGACTGAATAAAAAGGAAAAGGATGAGGGACAACTTGAGCGAGGTAACTTCATTCAATAGTTAATATTGTTAATGAATTTTCAGCTTTAAATAGTAGTAAGACTTTGTAATATGATTATACAGTGCATGTGGACCTTCGTGAATCAGAGAGGAATGAAGAAGTAGAAAAAAAGAGCAAAATAGATGAGTTGGCCACTGTTGTGGCGAAAGAGGAAAAATAAGAAGAAAATAAGGATGAAGAAGAAGAGATGGAAAAAGATAAGAGCCAAGAAGAAAGTGTAAAAGAAGTAGCTGCAGTAGAAGAAGAAAATGTTGAAAAAGAAACAACAACAGTTGAAGAAGAAGGCAAGGAAAATGAAGGATCTATAGTTGAAGAAGGCAAAGAAAAAGAAGAAGCTGAAAAAATAGGAGTAGCAGCTGATGAAGAAGAAGAAGCTGACAAAGAAGCTGATAAAGCTACATTAGGTGAAGAAAAAGAAAAAACTGAGGAAGAAAAGGAAGGTGAAAAAGAAACAGCTGTTGAAGGTGAAGTAAAAAAAGAAGCTGGGGAAGAAAAAGAGGGTGATAAAGAAGCATCGGTTGAAGGTGAAGGGAAAAAAGAAGCTGAGGAAGAAAAACAAGATGG
>NW_025820021.1:0-2538 GCF_002878395.1 Capsicum annuum
TTGCTAGACACCCCCACACTTTGAAATATTTCAAGTTGGGTTTCCTTCCTTTCCATTTTTCGTAAAGAATTGATTGTGTCTTACTATGAGAAACTCTGTTGAGTATATGATTGGCCGTAAGGATAGCCTCCCCCCATAAGTTTTGCGGTAAACCAGAACTTATAAGTAAGGCATTCATCATTTCCTTCAAAGTTCGATTTTTTCTTTCCACAATTTCATTAGATTGAAGTGAACATGGGGTCGTAGTTTGATGGATTATTCCATTCTCTACACATATTTACGCAAAGGGAGATTCATATTCTCCGCTCCTATCACTTCTTATCATTTTGATCTTTTTGTCTAACTGATTTTCAACTTCAGTTTTATATTGTCTAAACGCATCTATTGCTTCATCCTTACTATTTAGCAAGTAGATATAACAATATCTTGTGCAATCGTCAATAAAAGTTAGTTGCCCTCACAGACGTTGTCGCATCCATCATTTGACTTTCAATTGTCATTTTTCTGTCACCACAAGACGAAAAAATACTTAGTATTTTCAGAATACTACTTATAAAGCAACTTTAAATTTTTCTTCTTGCTTCTAGTTAACAATGAAGTTTTTATGACTTCCAATTGCCAACCAAATGATCTTTAACTTGTGACAAAGTTTTTATGACTTCAAATCACTAGTTAAGTTCAGGCGAAGTAGAAAGTAAAAACTTTAATCTCCAAAAACAAGCTATAAAGATTCTGTAATAGTACTATTTCCTTAAGATTGTTATTTCCCACAATATAGTTGGGTATGCAGAATTTGTATATTACAACACCAACTTCAACTTGAGTTCAAGTATAAAGAAGAACACAATGAAGTATATCAAATACCCTCAACACAAGATCAAAATGACCTTTTCAAGAGGTGTATTTTATTTTGCAGAAATTAAGATGAGACAGAAAATAGCCAAGTCATCCGAATTCATGAATTTTCCTTAAGGAAATAATCCCCCTCACTGTACCCGAGGTTGTGAAATTTTTCCTCCCAAGATAAAATGGCTAACCAAACCAACAGTAGCGGTACCTCAAACGGTTGGAATATTTTCGAACTCACAGAACATTTTGAGTGATCACACAGAATATTTTTGAGACAAGAAGAGAGTTTTTAATCTAAAAAATTTCGCATGCAAACCTGTGGATGAAACCAGGTTTTTATAGCCACAAGATGCCTCTTCTGAAAAGTGGCAAAGGTTTATCTAAAAGGTGTAACATTTTCTGGAAATTCATGTCTATACGTCCAAACATTGTGACTGTTCTGAACAGGCATGCCATTTCGTGAATAATTGTGTTAGTTCATTGAAACAATGCATCAGTTCTAAAGCAGTGCATCAGTTTACTGAAACAGTGCATCAGTTCAGTTTCGAAATCGTGCACCATTTCAGTGAAAAATTGCATCAGTTCGAAAATTTATCTGAAGCATCTGTTCGAAATAGATTCTGCATGCATGCTTTCGTTGCTTTTGTAATGAAGCTAAAATCTTATAAATGGAGTATTAAACACAGAAAACATTTACTGCGTTATTGTTGGTATTTTCAGAATTCAAATAAATTTTATCCAAACAGATAGATCTCATCGATCGATCATTTTTCAAATCCAAATTCGAAGCCGAGCTGAGCGAGCGACGACGACGGCGCGAGGCATCTCTTATTTCTTGCCTCACTTACCATGTGGAGTAAGTGTTCATCATTATAAACACTCCAAAGTTCCTTTCTCCCATCAATGTGGGAGAATTAGTGAATTTTTCAATTTTGGGAGTACACTTTCCAAATTGGTGTCTCCTCTTCTCCACCATTTTTTCTCCATTTTCTATTCACTTCTATGAACCCAACATTTCTGTCAGTGACTGTTTCTACGGTTTAAACCTGTGACCTTCAGGTCACATGTTAGAATGTATTAGAAAAATGTAGTGTATGTGTTAATCATGTTATTATTTAATTCTTTGTCAGATAGGATTTTCAGTCTATGTATAACTAATTTATTTTTGGGTTATGCACAAAATATTCCTCCCTACTAAAACATTTAACACGCCCTACGTTGAATATGTGTGGATTACAAGTATCATACTTAACAAGGATGTGAAAATCACCCATGCCATGACGTTCTAGAGGAATCAATAAATAGGAGCAACATCATTAAAGTTGTTTCGAATTTATAGAAGGACACTTAAGTTTATGGCATTCTATTACTCCACAAAACTAGTTAAAACCATTACAAATATTCCTTTTTGGCGTATTTTTTCACCAGCTTTACTTTTAAAACCAACAAGTGTAATACACTTCTATTTATATATTATTATTATTATTGTTATAAATGTATTTACATTATAGTGAATATCTATCAAGATCTACTTTGATATCTATTAGGATTTGAAGCATCTATCTTTTACTCAGACTAAGAGTAAATTTTCCCTATAAATAGAGGGGTTTTGTTCATTGTATTTACAAACTGATGATCTCTCATCCCTCAAGAGAAGAAATAAGAACCACTCTCTCTATTCTCTCTACT
>NW_025820022.1:0-1814 GCF_002878395.1 Capsicum annuum
ATTTGCTTTAGCAAATGTCAGGAATTTTGACTAATTGTATTTTAATACACTCCCCATCTTCATTGGATTTGGCTAATTGGATTTGAGGGTTTTACAGCTTGTGGCCACAGATGATAGCTAGCTCAAGGGTAGGGATGGCACTGATCAGTTTCACATATCCTTCCCAAGTTATAGACCTTGTTATCAACACGTGCTACCTTTATTTGTTAATAGTATAACCAGCGACCTTTTGCCTCACTTCTGGCCTGTGTTGCCGACATATTCCTGCTGCTTCTGCATAATACCGTGCTATTCACTTGCCTTTTGGTTCTCATTTTTCCATATTTCTGATCAATTTACAATAGGGATAGCAAGGGGATTCTTTTTGGCTGGTGATTTTGTTGAATTTGAGGTTGTTAATATGCTATAAGCGTAGGAGAGTAGAGAACTTCAAGGAATATGTACAATGAACTAAAAGCTCGGTTGGTTAATTGTTAATTGTGGAAATTTGGGGTCTGTTTGGTATGATGTAAAATGTTTTCCCGAAAAATAAGTTGGTTTTTTACTTATTTTTTCATGTTTGGTTGGTGAGTGGAAAATATTTTTTTAAAAATATTTTATGGTGTTTGATTGTTGAGTAGAAAATATTTTTCAAAAATATATTTCCTGCTTGGTTGTTGAATGAAAAAATATTTTATAAAAAATACTACTAATTGTCAACTAGTATATCACTGTCTTTGCAAATAATATCAACATTGAGTATTAAGATATTACAAGTCACTAAATTTTAAGCAATTATTAAATAGCAAGCATAGGAGACATTTTTTAATATTTTGTCCGGATAATTTCAAGATACTATAATAAATAAAAATACATTTTATTCAACCTTGTGAAACAAACTATAACGATGACAAAATGGAATATTCAATTAGCAAAAGTAACATAGATAAGTCTTTCTCTATGCACATAAAAATAAAAATACATTCAACGAACATTGAAAATAGGAAAAAATTTAGGTTCACTATTTTTTATTTCAAGTAGTGAACAATTGGAGCAAAGCACAGTAAAAAATGTTTGGGAGCATAAAAGTTTCATCAGTTATTTTTCAGAAAATGACCTCTCTTGGCTCATGAGGGAAGTTATTTTCCCCAAAATAGAGGAAAATTAGTCATTTTGAAAAATGTTTTCTTAATATTTTATTACAATCAAACAAGAAAAAATAAGAAAACATTTTTCAAAAAATATTTTTCACCATACCAAACACACCCTTGGTGTTTAGTAAGTTTAAATGCACGTTCACTGTTATATCAACCTAGTTTAAACACAACATTTGATTATTTAAAATTAAATGACTTTATTTATTGCGGACATTTTTTAATAAAGTGTGAAAGTACAACTCATTTTTTAAAAATCTTTCGCACTTTAATATAAAAATATAAATATAAACATATACACATATATGTTTTACCAATTCCAAGTGGTTGATGTACTATCACTTTAGGATTTGCGTTTTACCAATTTCAAGTGGTTGATGATGAGTTTGTGAATCTCTTCCCTTTGTTGCCATAGGACACAGGTTATGAGAGACGCATCAATTTGAATCATATTTGTGTTACAATTTTTTTATATATATTTAAAATCTTTCCTTATTTTTAAAGTCAAATCTTTACAAAATTATTGATTACATTCTTATTACATACTTAAAATTTTAAAAAATTGATACTTCTTAAATTTTTCTTATTCTAATAAGGAAATTTTTTATCATAAATATATTTAATTAATTTTCAACTCTTAAATATTAGGAAAAAAATAGTGAAAAAATGATTTTGTCTAAA
>NW_025820023.1:0-2020 GCF_002878395.1 Capsicum annuum
GGTTGGGTTCTATATTTGCTAACGACCGCTTTACACTCCCACGAGAGCTGTAGATTGAGCGTTATCACATGATTAGTAAATATGTTGGAGAGTAACATGGATTGTCACATAAGTTGAACTTTAAAGTTCTCAGCTTATGTGGTGTAAGTGGAGATGACCCATTTGTTGAACGATCATCGTTCTTTGCACTAAAGTATTTAAAACAAGATTGTTCAAGTAGAGTTAGAGTCCTCTTACGTGATTTGCCACATTGCTTCCTCTTTTTGAAGCACTTGCATTGGGCTTCGTTCCTTTTGTGGTTAAACATCCAACTGGAGTTGGCGCAGACTATACTGGATGTGTTTGTTGTCCTAGCTAGCCTGCTTTGCTCCTTATGACAGCTCCTAAGCTTTTGAAAGTAACACCAAGGATACTTTCTACCTCAATAGAGAACTTTGAATCATCAGCCTTGGAAGCAGTTGATTGGGAGTTGACCTTTTTGGAAGTCAATTCAATTTTATTGAACTTTGAAGTTAGAAAAGTTGAGATGAGAGGTAGAGATTGTCCCACTGGGGAACCAAAGTTTGTTGGATAGTAAAATTTTCGATGCCAGAAATAAGTAATCTAGACAAGAAAATATTTCAATAATTAATTTATTGATTTCAATATGTGAGGGTTATAATCTCTATGAATCGTCTGATTCTCCCTTTTAAATATAAATTCAAGGGCTTAAAACTTGATCTTGAATTTGAACTTGATTTATTGATTTGAGGGACTTGATCTTGACTTGTGCTTGAATTCAAAGGATTTTAATCTTGAATATTGCGGTCTTGATCTTGAATTTTGATAAACTTGATTTTTATGTTGGAGCTTTGTAGAAAGATTATGGCGTTTGATCCACGAGCTTTCTCTTGCTTCTTGTTAAAGTTACAGGGGTCCTTTTTCTGAATTATGAGACCCCCATTTATAGTTGTGGAAAGGGAAGAGTCATGATGAATATAGACTTCCTTTGACTAATAAAATTTAAGTGACGTGGCGCCTTTTATGGGCTTTGCTTTTATTAGGCCTGCTGCATCATTTTGATATGTGGCATGGTCCTATTGGTTCCTTACTTGACTTGACATGCCACATCATTTGACACGTGACACTTATTTAGGCCTCTAGAATATGATAATATCTTGGGCTTATCCAAGTGGGCTCATTATTTGTAGCCCAAATTAATGGACTAGCCCAATAAATATTGGACTATATTTAAATCTATACATATTTAGACTTCAATAATTAATTCAATTATATTAGTCTACAATATTTATTTGGGATTAATATATTTTGAATTTAATATAATCCAAATTTTGTATGAATTTAAATTTAATAAAATTTCGTTGCCCACACATATCTCTAACAATACGTATATAGGTTGCCTCATTAAAAACCTTACAAGGAAAATCCAGTGGGACAAAACCTCAAAAGGAAAAAAGAGTATAGTGCATATTAACTCCCCTTAATGAGAACATCTTTGAACCTTTGCATCCCGATCTTGTGCATCATCTTCTTGAACGTTGCAGTTGGAGGGGACTTGGTGAATAAATCAGCCAGATTGTCACCTGGATGAATTTGTTGCACATTAATATCACCATTCTTTTGTAGCTCGTGTGTATAGATTTGACAAAATATGCTTCGTTCTATCTTCTTGAGTCCTCCCTTAAGTTGTGTTGTGCATGCTGAATTATCATCATAAAATATCATGGGTACTTTATCACATTTCAAATCACATTTTTTGCGAATGAGATATGTCGTGGACCTCAACCATGCACACTCTCGTCTTGCTTCACGATAGCTATTATCTTAGCATAGTTCGATGAAGTGGCAATGATAGACTGCTTTGTATGTCTCCAAGATATGGCAGTACCCCCACATATGAACACATAGCTTATTGGAAACCAAGCTTTATACAAGTTGGATAAGTACCTAGCATAAACATAACCAACAATATTGGGACTACAATCTTTAGAATAAAATAAGCTCATATATTTGATTTTAT
>NW_025820024.1:0-2146 GCF_002878395.1 Capsicum annuum
GATGTGGAGTATAATGTTTTCAAGACATAAGTTGTTTAATCTTGTTTGTTGGTGATGAATTTTCGGTTTTGGAGTAACAAGACAAGGCTTTGGATTCTCTTTCCAAAGTTCAAAAAGGTGTACATCATCTTTCACCAACTTGCACTAAAATAGCAAAACACATTTTTGCCTTGTCTTTTCCCTTTCCTCTTTTGTCCTTTCTTGAAAGATGTTTTGATATTCTTTTGGTAGGCAAGCTTTTGGTAGGTCTTTGTTTCTTTGCCACTTTAGCGTTGTCTTCAAAGTAGTCCCAAGATAACACAATTCCTTACCTCTCTCTTCCATTTTTCAAATCAAACAATGCATTTTGTTGAATATTACTCAAGAACAACATGAACAACAACAAGAACACTTTGAACAATAATAATATCTAAACCATCCAACCTTTCAACAACAACTTAACAAAGCTCAAATCTTGGACTTTAGACTCAAGTGTTCTAGGGAAACAAAAAGCTACCATACAAAACTACTAAGACAAGCAAAATAACACCTAATCTAGACATAAATTCGGTCAAACAACAACACCACTTCGGCCAAGACAGCCAACCCGTAGAATAACTTCTTTTTGTAAGATTTTTAACCTTGGACACCTATTCTAATGTGAGAAAATGAAGATCTAACACTATAATACACAAAATACACAAATGTCACAAGAAAACTGGGCACAAATCTCGGCCAAAACAACAACAAGACATAATGTCGGCCAAGACAACAAGAATGGACCGATTTGCTTCTTTTTGGAAATTTCAGCTTTTCAACACCATTTTTTTTTACTTAGAGAGCCCAAGATTGGTAGTTTAGGAACACAATAGGTCTTAGATCTGATACCAAATGATACCAAATGTTATCTACAAGACCACAAAATAGTCCACAAACTCACAAAAACTATCCACACGTACAAGACATCAAATGGAAACAACAAACACACAAACTTGAAAGATAAGGAGATAGATAACTTGACACATGAGAATATAAAATGTAGCAACTAAAGAGTGTATCAAACCCTAAAAACTCTACAAATCACATTAACAAGCACCACATTCTTACGGAAACACAAAAGGAACTCGGTTCACTCAAGCACTCTCGTTTCTAGCCGTCTCACAATACAAGTGGAACCTTTCACTTGTGAAGCTTAAAATGTTTGGTGGTATACTCTCTTCTTGAGAGGAAATATGGTGTTCAATGTTACAAAGTTATTTTAAAATGAGCTAACTAAGAAAATAAGACTAAGGAGTTCCTACTTATAGTCTATTACAAAAGAGATGGAAAATAACACATTTGCCCTTAATGAAGGGGGTGGGTTTGGAGTGTATAAAAGGGGATGACTTGTAGTGTTTTTAAGACAGTCAAGACATGTCTTCAGACTTTAATACATACACTCCCGTGGATGAACTTAACACATGCTCAATCGCGTCCATTTTCATAAACGCACCTTGTAGTCTTTGTAGTTCCCAAGCTTGGACAAGGCTTTGAAAAAGGCTTCAAAATGTCTTCAATTCCTTTGCAAATTCGAAACGTAGACCTTCAACATAAACTTGTAAACCTTTTGCTCCTCATGCTTGTATCATTAGCTGAATGAAAGTAGCTTTTAAATACCAAGTGCTGGTTAAATAAATAAGCGCTGTCACATGTTTAGATTAAAGTGCTAAAACTAAAAAAAAAAAATGATAATCTGTTTGGTTAATAAAGTGTCCAAAAGCTCTTTTTCTTAAAATATGACTTAAATCCTTAAATCTTTTAACACGAAGTGGGAGCCGGCTCTTATAAACTTTCAAATAGTTTTAATTCATAAAAAAGAAATGAATACTTGATGATATAAAAGTAGTTTGTAAGCACATAATTGCAGAGCTAGTGTGGAAAACTATTTGTCCTACAATAGTGATGTCGAACTAAAGAGGGGATGCTGATAAAAATATATAAAATAAAAGGATATTTTGGCTAGAGAAATTATAAAATAAAGCATTTCTAATGTCTAAAGTACACTTTTTTTTACTCACCCTTGGCGGATGTCATATCCGTTTAGATCTACGGCAGCAGTTAGGGCAATCCTCCATTCTTGAACCTTTTGAATCCCTTCAACATCATCCTTATACTTTATTTCATGTTT
>NW_025820025.1:0-1376 GCF_002878395.1 Capsicum annuum
TTTCAAAGAACTTTCTTAAATCTTTAAGAAAGTTCTTTGAAAGGCTTCGCAGGTATAATCTCAAACTCAACTCGGCAAAATGTGTATTTGGAGTTCCGTCTGGAAAGCTGTTGGGGTTTGTAGTCAGCCGTCGGGGAATTAAATTGGATCCCTCAAAAATCAAAGCCATTCAAGATTTGCCCTTGCCTAAGAATAGAATGGAGGTGATGAGTTTTCTTGGTAGACTGAACTACATTAGCAGGTTTATTGCTCTACTCATAACCACTTGTGAGCCCATATTCAAGTTGCTGAAAAAGAGTGCTACGGTAAAATGGACTGAAGTGTGTCAGGAAGCGTTCGATCGAATCATAAGATATTTGTCAAATCCGCCCGTGCTGGTACCCCCAGATCCTGGTAGGACTTTGATCTTAAATTTATCAGTCATGGACAATTCTTTCGGTTGTGTCCTGCGTCAACATGATGTCACAGACAAAAAGGAGCAGGCTATTTATTATCTTAGCTAGAAGTTCACCACTTATGAGGCCAGGTATAATCTTCTTGAAAGGATGTGTTGTGCCCTAACTGGGGTAGCACAGAGGTTAAAGCATTATCTCTCATCCTATACTACTTATCTCATCTTCCGCATGGATCCTTTGAAGTATATCTTTCAGAAGCCTATGCCGACGGGTCGATTGACAAAGTGGCAAATATTGCTCACCGAGTTCGACATTGTATATGTGACTCGAACCGCTATGAAAGCCCAAGCCTTGGAAGATCATCTTGCTGAGAATCCCATCGATGAAGAGTACGAGCTATTAAAGAAATTTTTTCCTGATAAAGAAGTATCGTGTGTCGATGAAGTCGTCATAGATGTTGATCTAGGTTGGAGGTTATTTTTCGATGGAGCTATCAATAGGAAAGGAGTCGGAATAGGTGAGGTTCTTATCTCTGAATTGGGACAACATTTCCCGATAACAGCATAACTTGAATTCTACTGTACTAACAATATGGCAGAGTATGAAGCCTGCATTCTGGGTTTGAGGTTAGCTGTTGATATGGGATTCCAAGAATTATTGGTATTGGGAGATTTGGATTTTCTCGTCCATCAAATTTAAGGCAATTGGGAGACGCGAGATTTGAAGCTCATCCCGTATCGACAATGCTTACAGGAGCTATGTCAACGATTTGTGTTGGTAAAATTTAGGCATATTCCAAGGATTCATAATGAAATTACTGATGCTTTAGCCACTTTGTCGTCAATGTTCCAACATCCTGACAAAGCCTACATCAATCCACTGCATATACAGAGTCGTGATCAGCATGCTTACTGTAATGCGGTTGAAGAAGAGCTCGATGGAGAACCTTGGTTCTTGGATATCAAGCGGTACATTCAGTTA
>NW_025820026.1:0-1158 GCF_002878395.1 Capsicum annuum
GGGTTCTCCATCGAGCTCTTCTTCAACCGCATTACAATAAGCATGGTGATCACGACTCTGTATATGTATTGGATCGATATAGGTTTTATCAGGATGTTGGATCATTGAAGACAGAGTGGCTAAAGCATCGGTAATTTCATTTGAATCCTTGGAATATGCCTAAATTTTACTAACACAAATCATTGACATAGCTCCTGCAAGCATTGTCGATACGGGATGAGCTTCAAATCTCGCGTCTCCCAATCGCCTTGAATTTGATGGACGAGCAAATCCGAATCCCCCAACACCAATAATTCTTGGACTCCCACATCAACAGATAACCTCAAACCAAGAATGCAGGCTTCATATTCTGCCATATTGTTAGTGCAGTAGAATCAAAGTTGTGCTGTTATCGGGAAATGTTATCTCAATTCAGAGATAAGAACCACACCTATTCTGACTCTTTTCATATTGACAGCTTCATCAAAGAACAACTTCCAACCTGGATCAGCATCTATAACGACTTCATCGACACACAACACTTCTTCGTCAGGAAAATATGACTTTAATGGCTCGTACTCTTCATCGATGGGATTCTCAGCAAGATGATCTGCCAAGGCTTGGGCTTTCATGGCGGTTCGAGTCATATATACCATGTCGAACTCGGTAAGCAATATTTGCCACTTTGCCAATCAACCTATCGGCATAGGCTTCTGAAAGATATACTTTAAAAGATCCATGCAGGAGATGAGATAAGTAGTATAGGATGAGAGATAATGCTTCAACTTCTGTGCTACCCAAGTTAAGGCACAATACATCCTTTCAAGAAGAGTATACCTGGCCTCATATGTGGTGAACTTTTTGCTAAGATAATAAATAGCCTGCTGTTTTTTGCCTGTGACATCATGTTGACCCAGGACACAACCAAAAAAATTGTCCATGACTGATAAATATAAGATCAAAGGCCTACCAGGCTCCGGTGGTACCAGCACGGGCGGATTTGACAAATATCTTTTGATTCTGTCAAACGCTTCCTGACATTCTTTAGTCCATTCTACCACAACACTTTTTTTCAGCAACTTGAATATGGGTTCACAAGTGGTTGTGAGTTGAGCAATAAACCTACTGATGTAATTCAGTCTACCAAGCAAACTCATCACCTCCGTCCTATTCTTGGGC
>NW_025820027.1:0-1048 GCF_002878395.1 Capsicum annuum
GGGTTGGAGGCTTCCCTGCCAATTCAATGGTGGATTCCATATCGCCCATGGAATATCAGACTTGTAGGGGATACCACCTAACTCAGAAGTAATACACAGATCATAATTTGAAATTTACAGACAGGTTACATATTTTCAGAAAGTGCCCATATTTTTTTCAGAAATAGTTTTATGCATTATGTTTTGATAAAAATTTGCTCTCATGTATTATATATATATGTGTTCAATTACTCTATTTTGGATTGCTTCACATGCCAGTACAATTGACTGACCCCCCCTCCTTCTAGGTTCTGAGGCACAGTCTAGGGGTCCAGATAAACAGTAGAGATTTCAGATCACAGACCGGAGTTTGCAATGATGAGCCTTCTATGATTCAAGAGGCCTGGTTATTTCATATTACTACTATTAGTTAGGTTTTAGTCTACTGGGGGACTGGTCCCAATTTTCAAACAACTTTGATTAGTTCATGGTAGAGATTTCGCAGACTGAGTCAGACATTATTATTCAGATATATTTAGGATTTAAGTTCTTAGTAGTATGATAACATTCAGATTGACCATGTCTCCGTATTAGATTTCTCTTTTTGTATTACTTTTTATCATATAAATTATGTACATGATTACCAGATAGATAGAGAAGGGTGTTCTGGACCTTCACAGTTCGAGATGCTCATCACGGCTAGGGCCCTAGCTCAGGTCATGATAAAATTGGTATCAAAGTATGGTTCATGGTCCCATGGTACCTGCGAAATCACGTCGGGTATATTCTATGTTATGGGTACGTAGCGCGCCACACTTATAAGCAAGAGGCTACTAGGCGTGTAGGAAATATTTCCCTTCTTTGTGATTTAGTTCGTGCTTCAGAGTCTGAACTGTCCCCTAATCAATGATCTCTTGTATTTTAGAAACATAGTTATGCCTCCACGTCGTGTCATCTATCAGAATGCTCAGGCAGATGAGGTCCGTCCTGCCCATGAGATGCGGACCCGTAACAGATTTCATACTACAGAAACTGTCCCTACTCTGGGAGTCCCTCAAGTCCCGATCAG
>NW_025820028.1:0-1361 GCF_002878395.1 Capsicum annuum
CGACTACGATATCAACGGTATCTCAACCACCACCGGAAAGCTTTACTATGACTTCGAGAACTTCGAACAGTCGATAATTTTTTACAAAAGAAATTTTTTTACTAGAAAATAAAATTTTGCTCAAAGGTTTCTTTCACCCTCAAGACTTTTTCTTCTTTGCTCTACAATGAGCTCTATATATAGAGAGTGCGGAACCTAAATATGCCATCATATTTAAAAAGGAACCAATCTATGCCACTGATTTAAAAAGTTACAAAAATGGGTTGTTTACACAAAATAAGTGCACAATATCTTTTTTTCCATCTTGACACTGTTAAAATAGGATAGTACACTAAACAAGTGCACTATCCATTTTTATATAGATAGTGCACTTATTTAGTGCACTATCCATTTTTTATGGATGGTGCACTATTCATAAAGTAAATGGATAGTGCATTAAAAAAGTGCACTATCAATTATTTTGATATCTTGCACTTCTTTTGTGAGATGAAATTTTACGTATTTTATTATGAGATAAAATTTTAATTTTTTTATAATAACAAATTGCAACATAACGTACAATCTAAAAAGTTACGTATTTGTATGTTGATAAGTATAAATTATTCATTTATTTTCATATGTAAATAGATAAAGATTTTAAATAAACCCATGAATAATATATATCTATTATCCATATTTACAAACAATCTTGCAGAAAAGGAATATTGAAAGAATAAGTGAACAAAAAGAAAGTCATATTGTGGAAACATGAAGTCATATTGTGGAATCATAAAAATACAATGAAATGAAGCATCAACAAAAATTAGTGTCGCAACAATGATGATCTCTAAAGTGGCAACAATATTTGATGTCTCCACAAAACCTACATTATATTTCCTATTAATAGGAATTCAACAAGGAAGGAAAATATCAAAAGAAAAGAGAAGAGTTGAATCAACTACTTAATAATTTTCTTTAAGTTTTCTTTCACTACATGTTAGTTATTCAATGTTGAAAATTATTCTAGATCCTGCTTTTAACTAAATAGCGAAATTATTCTTCTTGAATATTTCTTTTATTTTCCTATTTAATGGAGAAGAATATTTTCCTTAGTAGTACTTATTCTAGTATGGAGTAATTTTCTTTTATGTTGGGAAAATGATGAATCTTGATATTTCTATATAATAGTAAGTATTATTCCTAAACTTCACATACTTGAGCTGAAGCTTTCTATTTAATTTTATCAGCTTTACAACTAGATGTTGCTTTATTTATTAAATCTATCTAATTTGTACTTCAAATTAACATGTTATTAATTCTGTAATCGAGAGAGGAGGAAGAAATAATATCGTTAATTGAAGTATTGATAGATTGTTAATATC
>NW_025820029.1:0-1207 GCF_002878395.1 Capsicum annuum
TGATTGGGTTGTAATTAATGATCTTGTTAAGTTTTTAGAAAAATTTTATGTAGTTACGATTGAATTTTTCGGTGCTTATTATCATACCGTTTGTAACATTTTGGCATATATAGCCGATATTTCTAGTTTGGTCAAAGAATATAAAAATAAAGAAGGTTATAAAGAAGATGTTGGTACCATGTTTACTAAATTTAAAAAATATTTTTCCCGATTCCCCCTATTTACTTGGTTGGTGCTATGCTAAATCCGTGCATGAAATATAATACTATGTGCCACTTTAGCACTATTATTTATGCTAACTTATAAATAAATACTAACAATGATTCTGAACAAGTACAACCTGATTTGTGGACGGCTATGAGTGATGCGAATGAATACATAAAAAAGTTATATAATCACTATGCTGATTTATTTGATTTAGCCGTACCTACAAATATCACTCCAACTGTCACTTCTCATCCTCCCGAGGAGCCATCATCTTCTAAAAGGCCGGCACATAGTAGTTTTCCTGATTCCTTTTATGATTTACCTTGTTGGAACAGTGTTGATGACAGAACTTACATATCAACTTATCTGGAAGTGCTGAAATATTATCTTCGGTCGCTCCATAGGATCGCAGACGACAGATCAACACGTTGGATTGGTGGAGGAGTAATGAAACACAATATCCTGTGCTTTTAAGATTAGCTAGAGATATCTTGAATGTTCCAATATCAACCGTTGCATCAGAGAGCGCCTTTAGTCAGGGACGACAGTAGCTTGGAACAACCGACACTCATTGGAAAATAATGCAATGAATGTTCTAGTTTGCCTCAGAGATTGGATTAGAGCGGAAATAAGAAACCAAGGAATGGAACCGGAGCCGAACGACAAGCTGAAACTTGAAGAAATTATGTCTCCACGGGAGAACTAAGCAGAATCAAGTCTAATGCATGGTTTTGCCCCCGTTAACTTTGACTATCCTATGCAAGTTCCCGTTAATATTAACATGAATGAGTTGAAAAAAATGATGCATAATTTATAGATTTTTTATTCATGTAAATTATGAATTTTGGATCATGTCGCAATCAATAAAATTTAACATTCATTCACTCTTTAGTCCTTACTTTGTAATTTTTTTTCATTTAATGATTTAAATTGAATTTCTACTTTAAATTAAAAACTTACTTCTAATATATTATTAATTTACTACCAAGTATTATTAATT
>NW_025820030.1:0-1075 GCF_002878395.1 Capsicum annuum
TCTCTAATGGAATTATCACTGTAGACTATGTAAAGTCAAAGGATAATGTGTCGGATCCACTTACAAAAGGCCTATCTAGAGAAGGAGTGGAAAGAACATCCAAGGGAATGGGTTTAAGGCCTACGACAAGTCAGCATGGCGGTAAATCTACCTAGCAGACTGGAGATCCCAAGAGCTAGGCTCAAGGAGATCAAACAAAGTTGTGTATGACAGGTTCAACATTGTCAATTACCCAACCCATTCTCATGATGTAGACAATGTATAGTAAACAAGAATAAGACTTAAGGTAAAAAGTCTTTTAATGATTATCTAAATTTGGCAGATTTGACCAAATAGTTTAATCTATAGGATTGGACGTTTAGAAATCACCTATGTGTGGGAGAAGTGAAAGCCGCTTCAACGAGAATGTTAGTAAAGGCATATTCTCTAAGCTCTCATGAAAATCGGGACGTGTTCATGGCTGAAAGAACAAAACTGTAAGAACCATAAACGGTAAAAGGTTGGTTGTGTGACATGTATTGTCTAGGTGTACATTAAAGCTCGACGGTTCAAAGATATCAAATCTACCGATTGACCGAGTCCATCCGATACATGTTCACTACGGAAAGTTCAAAGGGAAACTCACTTATCCAGATGCAATCAATCTTTACTTGATGATCACTTACTTATTCGTAAAACGTTTATGAAAAATAGACATTCCCCATTCATGTGGGGGATTGTGGGGATCATATTAAATAAATGAAGTGTGAATGGAAAAAATGGAGAAAAATTGTGGAAGGAAGGAGATACCAATTTAGAAGGTATACTCCCAAAATGAAAAGTCCACGAATTCTCCCACATTGCTGGGAGAAGGAAACTTTGTAGTGTTTATATTAATGAACAATTACTCCACATACTAAGTAAGGCAAGAAAAGAGAGATGCCTCGCACTGTCGTCGTCGCTCGCTCGGCTCGGCTCAGCTTCAGATTTGGATTTGGATTTGGCAAATGATCGATCGATGAGATCTATCTTTTTGGAAAAATTTTATTTGACGAAAATCTGATCTGAATATATGTAAAACACAGGAAATATTTTC
>NW_025820031.1:0-8654 GCF_002878395.1 Capsicum annuum
TGGGTTCATGGATATCGTTGATGAAATCAACAACACCTATGTCAATGAGGAAGAAAATAGTGAAAAAGATATTTGAATGCTATTATTGTTAATGTGTTGAATGATCTATTGGAAGGATATTTGAAACATTCTTTTATTTCATAGAATATTTATTTAATCTTTCGTATACTTCTTTCATAGTCTATCATTACCATACTGCTTCATTTTAAGTTGATCTGTTTATTGATCGATTATGATACTATCAAAAACAGTGTTAACATTGTAGAAAAATACAAGTATTATTATTTATTCAATATCACTACATCCATGTTACACTTATTCAAAGAGCGAATATTAGCATTATAGCACATAACATTATTTTTAGACCATTATCCCTTTCTTCGGCCAAAATCAATTTTTGTTTTAGTTGATCCCTCTTTATTTGTGTCACGACCCAAATCGGGGCCCTGGCCGTGACTAGTATCCCGAACCATGAAGGCCTAAAACAGCCCTATATGTTTGGTAATCATGCACATAATTCAAATGATAAAGAGATGCGGAAGACAATAAGTCAAGAGTCATATGAAAGCAATAATAGGGAATAATGTCCCAAAATCTCAAATCAACACCTCTATAACGTCTGCGAAATCTCTACTACATGACTGAAACAAATGTCTATCTGAAAACTGGGACAAGGCCCGCAGTAGACCCAAAACTAATAAGTGATAAATGACACTTCGAGATAATAAGGCCTTTCGAAATATAAAAGGCTCACCAAGTGACACTGCAAATTTGTTCGAGGAATCTACTGATTTTCTGGACCCCTAAACTGTGCCTCCGAACCTGGGAGGAAGGGGGTCAATACAAAAGTACTGGTACGCAGAGATATCAAAACAAAATATAATATTTTTACAAAATATAGTTGAGAGCCATTATAAAGCAATTTCATATCAAGTCATTTGAAAACACATGGGCATAATGTAATTGTTTTCAACAACAATGTAATGCAGCTGAGCTAGGTGGAATACCCTTCATATCACATTTACACCAACTGTCAAACCTTGGTTGCCGCCGAAATCAGAGTATACGTGAGGGGAAGACACAATATCACACAGTAGGGTGTCTCGGCCCAATGGTAGTGCACAAGATCACAAATCAGGGCTCCTAACCATAGTCCCAATTTGGGAATAACATAAAGTCAGGTACGCAAGATCACAAAGCAGGGTACCAAATTCCCATGTCAACAAACACGATTTCTAGCGATGAGCCCTTACACTCAAATGCCTTCTTCGGGCATCTACCTATCTCATGTAAAATCAATGCATTCAAATTTCATCTAATTCAATCACATATCTTATTTGGAGGGTATCTTCATACCCGACTTGCAAATCATCAATATCACATCAACATATGAATAATCATGTAAAAATCAAGTTGTTTTCATCATTTACAAGTAGTGGACAATAATTATTTCAAATTCATGCTCTCTTTTGTTTGTCACAATATAATATGGGGTATTGAAACATTATCATGGGAATTTGAAAGCAATTTATCAAACTTCCATGAAAAATCTCAAATCACATATGCATGGTTTCAACCATTGAAGTATACAGGCAAACAATTCCCATGACCTTAAAAAAATGACTTAGAAATCATAATAAGAGCAACTTATTAGTATTTTTGAAAACACCCATTTAAAAGCATGCATGTTCATAAAACTACACCTATGAGATTTTTGGATAACCCCATGTACCTCAATTGCTATGAATATTAGGTGCTTCTTGAAGCCTACGTTGAGAGGATTCCAAATATGCAATTAGTTTCTAAAACCCACTGTTGAATCTTGAGTTGCTTGGGTTTTTATTTTGAAACCCTAGAGAGAGTTCTTGAACAATTTTGATTAATGAAGGTGTATTTTGGGGTCTTTGGAAACTGAATTTCATGTTTAGGGCTAAGTAAGGGTGGAAAAGGACCATTTTGCCCCCAAAACGAAGTGTTTAAGTCACTTAAAACCTTTACATAGGCACTGGGGGCTTAAACACAAACTACAATGGTCCTTTATAACCACATGTGATTATCAAAAACTTGACCCCGAACCTTACTTTATACTTATGGCCTTATCTAAACAAGCATACTATGATATTCCATCAACAAGAATATTTACGTCATCACCACTATCAGTGCATAGGAAGGGTCACTAAAAGGTGAAAACATAAGACCCTCAAGCGTGAAAAGATCTTTATACGGGACTGAGCACACTATAATGAGTGAGTACATGCGTCATGAGTTGCATGACCTCAACTAGAGTTCATAACATAAGGAAAGTGATTCCGACTACTTGAATGAACTAGAACTCATTATCTTGGAACCGGAAGAGTACGTCTCTCTATCATATACCGGAATCATGAACTATGATCACGGAACTGAATCGTAAGGCATGAGTAAGCATCCGGATAACTAAAAAAAATACTGAGGTAGGAATGGGTTCAGATCCACCCTCATTTTCTGATGTTTTAAATCATAGTGCATTACTACTAGAATCTGAGAGCCTTA
This sequence comes from Capsicum annuum, assembly GCF_002878395.1. NCBI lineage: Eukaryota > Viridiplantae > Streptophyta > Magnoliopsida > Solanales > Solanaceae > Capsicum > Capsicum annuum. The sequence goes on from NW_025820031.1 coordinate 2,533, forward strand.
CTTAGTCATTCGTTCTATCATCTCCCCCTCAGCTTCACGTCATCATATAGAGTTTGGGAGATTATTTACCAGATTCTAACTGAACTACACTTACTATACTCTAGGGTCTGAAAAAAATTAATAATACATGCATATCGTAGACTTTACCCGAATGACTACCTTCTGGGATACACTCTATCTTTCCAAAGCCACCAATACTTATTTCTATCGGTTCAACCTTCAAAACTTAAACTTAGATTCTAACACTTAACATGGCTATTTAGATCACCATATACCACCTAACTAGTCTTTCTCTACTTAACAATTCAATGGTACCACTAGCCACACAAATTATGTAATAGTCTTAGAAAAATATGCCGCAACCTCATATCACCTTGGCATACTTCACACCATACCTATAACATTATAATTCATTACGAATCAATTTAAACTTAAGCCATTTTATACACCGTTCAAGCCTATTAGATCACTTCCATTACTATATAACTAGTATCATTAACCAAGAAATCATCATATCCACCTTCATGGACATCAACTATTCAAACTTAATATCTAGTGCTATGCATGATTTATAACCCAACCTTACACAAAATTTTCACTTGGAAACTATAAATAAACATCACGAAACACTAGTGCACTAGAACTTCATAACCACAATAATTGGTCATGGCGTAACGGTTTTCCTTATCATAATCCGTTAGCATGTACTATTTCAGCACCTCAAGCCTACTAATTTAATTCCACAAAACATGCATCATCAAACTCTTGCCACTATTTACCACCACACCATTTAAATTCAAGCCTATAGTTTAGTATCAATCATTTACCACCAATGAAGAATTCAACATAATATAAATATACTAATCCATCAAATTGGGACATTCTACCCAAATATCTCAAAAATCTACTACATACCTTCTAACAAGTAGCACTAGTTTACAACTACCAATGAAAAGAGGGTCAAGGGGATTAAAGCCTCATAATAGACATGGTCAACCTTATCTTTATATTATAAGCCCGTACAATCGTATCTACTTATACTAATTTCTCACATCACAATTACTTACCCAAGCATACATTTACACTACCTTCAAATTCGTCAAACAACCATGAGTCTATAATCATAACTTACTCGGTAATATAGCCATTTTCACATTCAAGCAACCAACAAATCACCCTGACCAACAATTCCTTCTCTACCTTCTACTAATAACACACAAGGACGAATCACTTAATTACCAACTCTATCTCATGCAAAAAGATTCAGCTATACATATATTCAACCAACACAAGAACAACACGTTGAACGACAAATTGCTAGTGAATCGAAATAGACCTCACACGGCTTCACTAGACTTTGATTTTCTTTCTTGAAGAAGAAAATGGGATGAATGACAAGTCAACTATGCTAGTGAATCGAAAGAGCCCCACACGGCTTCACTAGACTTTTTAGTTTCATCAACACAATGATAAAATATTTTCAAGAGATAGAAACTTGTCACACAATATTCCACAATCCGAGAATACATATCTTACTTTGTATAGATAAAAGTCTAAGTCAAATATTTCCCCCACAGATTATCATACAATCCACACACGCTACTAGATACCAATAGGTCATGATACTGACACTTTAAATTATACTACTATTTGGGTAGAGATACAATTCCAACACTTCTACTACACATCTTTTCCCTTAAGCATGACATCTGCAACATAAATTTCTGAAAAAGGCCGAATATACTCAATACAGACGGCTGAAAAGCACGATTTCGTCAAGATCAAGGTTCACACTAGAACCCATACACTATGAAGCAATAACAGACTCTTCTCAAGTCCTTACACAATTTTAAGATCTTACATGACGCGATCCAAAGGGACAATACCACTTAGACTCTAAATTTTTGCACTTGAATCACCCCAGTAATGTGACGAGTCTGGGAACATCAGAGTAAGGAAAGAATTTGGAATGATTTTACTTTCATATGGACGTCACCATAGCATGAATTTGATTATAAAGGAGGAACATTATGACTCTGTTGCACAAACTAGAACATGAAGAAAGAGAGACATTCCAAAATGCCTTGTAGCCTTCTTCTTATAAGTGTAGCGCGCTACACACCCATAAATAAGACTCTACTCGACGCGATATCAAAGACACCCTGGGACCATGAACCGTTCTTTGATACCAAGTTTGTCACGACCCAAAATGGGGCCCTGGCCGTGACGAGTATCCCAAACCATAAAGGCCTGAAACACTTTTATCTGTCTAGTAATCATGCACATAATTAAAATGATAAAGAGATACGGAAGACAATAAGTCAAGAGTCATATGAAAGCAATAATAGGGAATAATGTCCCAAAATCTCAAATCAAAACCTCTATAACGTCTACAAAATCTCTACTACATGACTGAAATAAATGTCTATCTGAAAACTAGGACGAGGCCCCAGTAGACCCAAAACTAATAAGTGATAAATGACACTTCCAGATAATCAGGCCTTCCTTAATATAGACGGCTCACAAAGTGACTCTGCAAATCTGTTCGAGGAATCAACTAATTTTTTGAACCCCTAGACTGCGCCTCCAAACCTGGGAGAAAGAGGTCAATACAAAAGTACCGGTATGCAGAGATATCAAAGAAAAAAATAATATTTTTACAAAATATAGTTGAGAGTCATTATAAAGCAGTTTCATATCAAGTCATTTGAAAACATATGGGCATAATGTAATTGTTTTCAACAATAATTTAATGCAGCTGAGCTAGGTCGAATACCCTATATATCACATTTATACCAACTGTCAAACCTTGGTTACCGCCGAGATTAGAGTATACATGAGAGGACGATGCACAAGATCACACAGCAGGGTGTCTTGACCCAATGGTAGTGCACAAGATCACAAATCAGGGCTCCTAACCATAGTCCCAATTTGGGAATGACATAAAGTCAAGTACGCAAGATCACAAAGCAGGGTACCAAATTCCCATTTCGGCAAACACGGTTTCCAGTGATGAGCCCTTACACTCAAACGCCTTCTTCGGGCATCCACCTATCTCATGTAAAATCAATGCATTCAAATTTTATCTGATTCAATCACATATCTTATTTGTAGGGTACGTTATACCCGACTTTCAAGTCATCAATATCACATCAACATATGAATAATCATGTAAAAATCAAGATGTTTTCATCATTTACAAGTAGTGGGCAATAATTATTTCAAATTCACGCTCTCTTTTGTTGGTCACACTATAATGTGGGGTATCAAAACATTATCATGGGAATTTTAAAATAATTTATCATTCATATTTATCAAACATCCATGAAAAATCTCAAATCACATATGCATGGTTTCATCCATTGAAGTTTATAGGCAAACAATTCCCATGACCTTAAAAAAATGACTTAGAAATCATAATATGAGGAAGTTATTAGTATTTTTGAAAACCCCCATTTAAAAGCATTCATGTTCATAAAACTACACCCATGAGATTTTTGGATAACCCCATGTACCTTGATTGCTACGAATATTAGGTGCTTCTTGAACCCTACATTGAGAGGATTCCAAATATGCAATTAGTTTCTAAAACCCACAGTTGAATCTTGAGTTTCATGGGTTTTTATTTTGAAACCCTAGAGAGAGTTCTTGAACAATTTTGATGAATGAAGGTGTATTTTGGGGTCTTTGGGAACTGAATTTCGTGTTTAGGGCTAAGTAAAGGTGGAAAAGGACCATTTTGCCCCAAAAACGGAGTGTTTAAGTCACTAGAAATCGTTACATAGGCGCTGCCTATGCTATCGCCTATGTTTACATAGGCGCCGCCTATGCTATCGCCTATGTTTACATAGGCACCGCCTACTACTTTGAAAGGCCATAACTTCTTGCTTGGGTGCTGGATTTTAGTAAAATTGGTATCGTTGGAAAGCTAACTCAAAGTCCTATCATTTCACACATAGAAGAATATCTAATTCGACATATACAGAAAGTTATGGTCGATGGAAGCTGACACAAATTACAACGTCCACTAAAACTTAATCGATCGAAATAGTTTCGACTCGTCCTTGAGTTGAAGGACCTCTATGGTCTAAATTCAAGCTTGAATGGATTCACATACTACGCATATAATTAAAATGCCATATTGGCGTAGGATTTATGGCTTCGGAATTATCAACGCATCGAAATCATGGTCTATATTATAGCCCGAAATGCGGGGTGTTACAATTTGTGTGTCATGTAGCAATACTTTAAGGTGATCCCTTTGTTCTTCGGCTTATTTGAACAAATTATAAGAAAATATCTATTTTCTTCGCATTCTTGGAGCCTTTGTAGTAGATTAAATTTTTCCAGGCCACAAAAATTTGATGTGTCGGGTCCCGGACTCAACGTTGATGGACTGCTTGGAGGTGATAGCTCATCGAGCCATTTAAAAAAATGAGCATGTGCCATTATCCTAGAAAATAAATTATAATTACATAACGATTAACTTAACATTAGAAAAAAGACATACACAACTCACCTTCGCAATTACACAGTTATAAAATTTGCGACATATACTTTTGCTTTGACAAACATTACCCTTAGGTTATTGAACATTCAACCACTACCCATCCACACACTCCTTAATATACCATCCCTAACTTGTATAAGCTCTAATATGATTGTGTGACTTGTTTACACTCCCTCACATGTGTAGAAACCACTCTATATTTATTTTTAATTTATTTATTCTCTTTTACCCTACATCCAAGTGTTGGTTTATAGCAGTGTACATAGATCATCGTGGTCAATGCATAATTAAGAGATCCATTGATGCACTCCTAAAGGTGTAGGTCTACGATAGACCAGGCGAGTTGATGGACCCTCAAAGCACAAGTATATCTTTTACTGATATTTGACATGGGCCAACATCGATGACAGTCTATTAATTTTCACCAACAATTCAAGATTGTCTATTTAAATCATTTTTAATTTAATTATTTTACTCCACCAGCCCCAAAATATGTTATTATCAGTTTAAATTATTTTTAATTTAATTATTTTATTTCACCAGCCCCAAAACATGTTATTATCTGTTTATATCATTTTTAATTTAATTATTTTATTCCACCAGCCCCAATACATGTTATTATCTATTTATATCATTTTTAATTTAAGAGTAAATACATAATTACCCCCCTAATGTTGGCCGAGATTTTCAAAAAGACACCTAAACTTTGAATTCGACCTATTGCCCCATGATTCTTACTTAATCCATTGCAAACACACAATTTTTTGCTGAATCTCAGTCACAACAAAGAGAGTGAACACACGCACCAATCAGGTGTTGTCACATGTTAAATACGTTTAATTTATATTTTTGTTATTTTTTTAATAAAAGTTTACTTTTTCTTTAATTTAACACCCCACCCCACCCCCTCTTCCCCCACCCCACCTCATCCAGCAACCCCCCAGCAGCTCCCCTCTACCCCCCACTCCTATTCAACACCCCTACCCCTCGTCCAACACCCCTACCTATCAGCATCTCCCCCAAACCCCCACTTCGTCAGCATGTATTTTCGTCCATTTTTTTTTGTTCAAATCACTTCAAAAAATAGTTTTATGATTGAATTGAAAGTTTTATGATTGAATTGAGTTTTAAAGATAGTTAAATGATTTGATATAACTGAAAATGGAGCTTTAACGATATGATTTAAAAAAAAATGCTTCAATGGAGGAGCTTTAATGGTGACATTGTGTTGAAGAGCTTTAATGGTGTTGAAGAAGACATTGTGTTGAAGAAGAAATGGTGGGTAGTTAAATGATATGATTTAATTATAAAATGGAGCTTTAATGAATGATTTAAAAGAGAAAAAACTTCAATGCAACCTTTAATGGTGAATTCAGTTGAAGAAGAAAGAGTGGGTGGGTTGGGGGGAGCGGAGAGGGGGTAGGGATAATTTTAAAAATGAATAGATATTATGTTTTTTTAAAAGAATATAAATTATATATCAATTATTTTTAGATGTATGAAATTTTTTAAAAAATGGTTGCTTAAATAGTGGAAATTGAAAGATTAATAGCTAATTAGTTCGATTAGGTGCACTAGTTTGATTTTTAGCAATTGTTTTGTTTTGAAATTG
>NW_025820032.1:0-2471 GCF_002878395.1 Capsicum annuum
ATAATTAGATTCCACACATGTTTGACATTTTAATTTATTGCACTAAATTATGTCCTCGAAGGATGATAACTCACTGCCGACTCTAACTGCTGGAACTAGAATGCTACTGATGATCTAGAGCTCGTTCTTCTAAACCTATGGTATAAAACACCATAACACAAATGTGTTAGTCCGATTGAATGTACTGGTATGTAAGTGAGGTAGGCTGAATACAACGGTTCATATGCATGAACAATACTAATTGACTGAATAACATAAATGTGAGAGTACATGTATGAGTACATAATTGTAACCGAGACCATACTGACATTGGTATGGGGTTTTAAGTACTGATTTACTGATATTTAAGTTTACTGATACTGATGACTGAGTCTGCTGAATACTGAGAGACTGATGTTATATTACTGATAAAAAAAAGACTGTTTTTGACAATTTTGATTCTGAAGAACAGGCTTGATTGACTATATCTAACAGTCCTGAAACTAAATACTAATAACATGGGTTTCGTATAATTAATATACTATTAACTGAGTTTGTGATAACATGATTACTGAGTCTAAGTACTGATAACATGAGTACTGTATCTGACAGTCCTTATACTGATGAAACTAGCTGAGTTTCGTAGTGTTCCAAGTTGACTGTATCTGACAGTTCTGAAATCTGAAGAACTATCTGAGTTCTTTTACTGAGACTGATACTGAAACTATGCAAAGTAATCATCTAACCGATATGCCCCAAATATATCAATATAGCTGAGTTGGGGCCCAATCTGTAACCTCAATTGAAAGGGTGTCAATACTGCGCCACTGTTAAGGACAATCTGTGAGCAACCCTCATATAACAGGTAACTCTAGTGAGAACGGTGGGAACCCTCATATAATAGGTAACTCTAGTGAGAACGGTAGGAACCCTCATATAACAGGTTAAGCTACCTCATCTACCCTTATATAAAAGGCTATGATGTCTTAACCGACGCTGGCTACGTAGTTTAGGAATGTAAGGATTACTTCTAAGAATCACACCCTCATATAACTGGTGGGTTCCTATCCTTCGGTTCACTCGGTGCTAATTTCTATTCCTATCTAAATAGACACTGAACATGATTAACTGAACTAAACTAGACCGAGTTCATTAAATTTTGTGGACTGACAGAATTCTATTGAGATCTGATAACTATCTGAGATTTTTGAGATTACTGGATTACTGAGATGTACTGGAATTTTTGAGATTTCTGGACTGATACTGAATTCACTGAGTTTTCCTGAGTCACATAACTAATTGAGTTCTAGGGATCATGACTTGACTGAGAGTATCATGTAAACATGACACTGGCTCTAGGCACACAGTTAAATTATTGGGTACAAGTACCCCCAGGACTCGATAACATGAAACTGACAAGACATGACACTTCCTGAACACACGACCAATATCAATAATTCATGATAAATTAATTTGGGGATTTCATGAAGCACATGGTTATCATAGTCTTGTACATGAATGGAATTGCATATAAACATGTCATACTTTCATTAACCTAATCTCATGGATATTCCCTCAACCATTCATAATGCACACAATATCATGGAAGTCATTCTTGGTCATAAGGTAAATCATGCATTTATCACTTGGGTCACAATTAAGCTATACTGCATACTTTCTATTCTCTTAGGCATTTTATAAAACACCTAGGGTGCATGACTTAGGGCATAGGCATGACCACCGAATTAATACAATAAAACTCCATATTTTAACTCAATTTCACATGTTTCAGATCACATACTAGCATAGGTTCATGAATAATACATAAAGATTCCAACCTAGGAATCATACAACCATAATTACATGAACATAATCAACCCACAACAAAATATTCACAATACAAGATTTAAAACTTGATTCTTGGGATTCATGGATGAAAGAAATCCATGAATGAACACTGTGAATACCTTAGTTCTTGATTCTACAAAGATTGACGGAAAGACTCTTGAATTTGAGTATTGAATCTGAATCCCCAATTGACAACCCTAGCTTGTTCTTAAGATAAACTTGAGAGAAACACTATATTTTGGGTGAAATATGGCTAAATCACATGTTATTGGGTTTATATAGGGGTGATAAATTGACCTTTTTAACCCTTGGACGTGTATTTTAATTTTTTATGAAAATTTCTCGACCTGGACCTTTGGCGTGACGCGGTGCTATCGCGCCGTGTTACTGGAATTTGACAACTCTGGATTTGAGCCTTGGTGCGACACACCATAATTGTGGAGGTTCACTGAATTTTGATGATTGCCATTTTGGCTGGCTCCGCAACGCGGTGATGGCTTAGGTGGCATACTGTCTTACTAAAATGGCTCTAACTTTTTGCACGGGTGTCGGATTTGGGAGAATTTGGTATCGATGGAAATCTTATTCAATTTTTCACATGATGAAAGTGAAAATCTTAAAAATACCACATTTATAAAAGTGGA
>NW_025820033.1:0-1079 GCF_002878395.1 Capsicum annuum
TAGGTTTGTATCGAAAATAACTTCTCCACCTCTGAAGTTAGGAGTAAGATCTACATATACGTTATCAGTAGTTTCTTCATTAAGTGTTAGGCCTCGAGTTCGAGATCTTTAATTAAAGATGTAGCAGTCAAAGATTATCGTTGTGAAACGTTACTGTTGTGAAACGTTACTATTGTTTGAGGCTTTGAGCCCGCGTATGAAATCATCTTTATTACAAAGCGTTTTACAGTCCAATATGAGATGTCACGACGCGAAGTCGGATTTAGTCGAGCCCAGTGGTGTACGTACACTCGATGAAAATGAAAAAGAAAAAAAGATTTAATTCGATTCATGGCAAATTAACGTAGTTTGATGTATATATCAAGCGCATAACTTTTACTTAACCGACAACAAATCCAATGGTATTCCACGAGTGGAATCTGAAAAGGATAGTGTCTTCACATACCGTACCCCTGTAATGTGAAAGTAGAGAGGTGGTTTTTGAAAAAACCTCGGTAATGTGAAAGTTGATACTTGTGGGCTGCCATGTGACCAGGAGGTCGCGGGTTCAAGCCATGGTAATGTGAAAGTTAATACTTGTGGGCTGCCATGTGACCAGGAGGTCACGGGTTCAAGCCGTGGAAATGGCTTCTTGTCGAGAGGTGGGGTACGGATAGTGCGAGCTTTAGTGCACCAGACTGCCTTTTTTTTTTTTTTTTGCTGTATACTTGTGGTACATGTTTATTGAGAGACATTTTTTATACTATCACTTTATGTGACCAGGAGGTCACGGGTTCAAACCTCGGAAACAGCCTCTGACAGAAATGCAAAAGGTAAGGCTACGTACGATACACCCTTGTGGTGGGACCCTTTCTCGGAAACCGCGCATAGCGGTAGCTTTAGTGCACCGGGCTGCCTTTCACTGTATTCTGCAGTAGTCAGCTTTGTGTTATTGATGTTGATTGACGTTTTGAGGTGCTTGTTACTTGACGCGGCGCATATTCCGGGGAGGGTGAGGTATACGCGAACCTTACCCTACCTCGGGAAAGTAGGGAGATCGTTTCCGACCCTTACCTTCCGGATCAATCACTGAAATGAAG
>NW_025820034.1:0-1582 GCF_002878395.1 Capsicum annuum
ACAAATATTTAATCAATAGAAGTATTTCTACATGAACATTGGAGTTGGTGAAGAGGGCGGATTTAAGGATCGTGGATGCTTAAAAATTTAAAAAACTGAAGAAATAAAAATTCACTTTAATGAGGTTCGAACTCTAGAGACATCCCTTCCAGTGGAGAATCTTAAAGTCAACCCAATGCACTCAACCAACTTTTATTTTAGTGGATGCTTTTATATATTATACACTTATTTTCGTATATTTTCTATGTAATTTTACTTATTCCGTGTCGAATTTAGTGGGTGTTGGAGCACCCCAAAAGAATATGTATGTATATATATATATATATATAATCATTTCCCCCCTCAAGTTTACTTTAAAAATCAAACTTCTCCCTCTACTTTGAATAATAAGCATTCTCCCTCTTTTATCTGGACAATATCTATTTTAACCTTGGCATTAGCAATATCTTCTTATAGTAAACATTATTTATTTTAGTCAAGTATTTATATATTCTTATTTAAATTTTTTAGTATAACCTTTTTAATGAACTTGTCACAAAAGCTAATGTTATTTTTTATGATTGTTATTTTATTGAGATAACGCACAAGTATTTTTCGTCTCCCACAAAAGAAGAAGAAAAATATTCTGATACTTGACGTCCAGATCAGCAAAAATGCGTTTAGATGGTAATAGGTCTCCCTTAAAGTTTAAGTGTGTCATAACAACTTCAGATATAGTTTAGGGATACCTCGTCCCTTATTTCTTATTTTACATACATTAAGTGTCTGCGTGTGTAATATATATATATATATATATGGGCTCCAGTCACTTACTCTTCAGAACATATTTTGAAATTTCTGAAATATTATTCTACTATGGAATATTAACAATGCAAGCTAAACTTGGAGCCCGTTTGGATTAGCCGAAAAAAAGCAGCTGAGAAAAAGTTCTTTAAAAGTGTTTTTGAAATTGGAATTTATTTTAAAAATAAGCAGTTAAGTGTTTGGATAAAACTACTGAAACTGAAAAAAAGTTATTGATGTGTATGGTAAATAATGATTATAAGCACTTTTTAGTGTTAAAATGACTGACGTACCCTTATAACTGTTAATAATATAAAGAATTGATTATTATTAATTTTTATTGCTAAAATGATTCAAATTAAAATTAATATATATTTTAATATTAAAAAAATATTTTCATGAATGACTATTAATTTGTACGCTAAAAATATTTTTTTTGAAGAGTTTGAAAGTGTTGAATGTTTGTGTTTGAAAAATATAATTATATATTGAAAGATTATTTATTTCTTCATGGTTACGTTAAGATTTCGTATTAATAAGGTGTTTTTTTAATCAAAGCGGGGCTAATTAGCACATTTATTTCAATTAAGGTGCAACTTACGACTTTCATTTTCTTATTAAACTGGACTTGTTGCTTTTAACCTTCGAGGATAATATTAATATATATGTCGAACTTATCATTAAGCAAATATACATGTTAATAATCATTATAATTACATTAATAGATAAATAGTTTCATACAAAAGAGGTACTAATATGGCTAGAGTTAAGTTCTCCATAAATACAAAAAGTGAAAATA
>NW_025820035.1:0-5295 GCF_002878395.1 Capsicum annuum
TTATAATAATGGTAGTCAGTATTTGAAAATGCCAACTTGAGAATGAAGGAAGAGGGAACATAATGTTATTTTCCACAATATAGATGGGTATGCAGAATCTGTATATTACAACACGAACTTCAACTTGAGTTCAAGTATAAATAAGAACACAATGAAGTATATCAAATACCCTCAACACAAGATCAAAATGACCTTTCCAAGAGGTGTATTTTATTTTGAAGAAATTAAGATGAAACAGAAAATAGCCAAGTCATCCAAATTCATCGATTTTCCTTAAGGAAATAATGCCCCTCACTGTACCCGAGCTTGTGAAATTTTTTCTCCCAGGATAAATGGCTAACAGATCAACAGTAGCGGTATCTCAAACGGTTGGAATATCTTCGAACTCACGGAACGTTTTGAGTGATCACACAGAATATTTTTGAGACAAGAAAAGAGTTTTTTTTAATCTAAAAATTTCGTATACAAACCTGTGGATGAAACTAGATTTTTATAGCCACAAGATGCCTCTTCTAAAAAGTGGTAAAGGTTCATCTAAAAGGTGTAACCTTTTTTGAAAATTCATGTCTATTCGTCCAAACATTGTGACTGTTCTGAACAGGCATGCCATTTCATGAATAAGTGTGTCAATTCATTGAAACAATAAATCAGTTCTAAAGCAGTGCATCAGTTTACTAAAATAGTGCATCAGTTCAGTTTCAAAACTGTGCACCATTTCAGTGAACAATTGCATCAGTTCAAAAATTTATCTGAAGCATTTGTTCGAAATAGATTCTGCGTGAATGCTTTCGTTGCTTTTGTAATGAAACTGAAATCATATAAATGGAGTATTAAACACAGAAAATATTTACTGCGTTACTGTTAGTATTTTTGGAATTCAAATAAATTTTATCTAAAAAGATAGATCTCATCGATCGATCATTTGACAAATCCAAATCTAAATTTGAAGACGAGCCGAGCGAGCGACGACGACAACAGCGCGAGGCATCTCTTATTTCTTGCCTCACTTACCATATGGAGTAAGTGTTCATCATTATAAACACTCCAAAGTTCCTTTCTCACACCAATGTGGGAGAATTAGTGAACTTTCCAATTTTTGGAGTACACTTTCCAAATTGGTGTCTCCTCTTCTCCACCATTTTTTCTTCATTTTCCATTCAGACTTCTATGAACCCAACAATCCCCCACATGAATGGAAAATAACTATTTTTCATAAAACTTTTACGGACAAGTATATGATCATCAAGCAAAGACTGATTGCATCTTGATAAGTGGGTTTCCCTTTGAACTTTTCGTAGTGAACATGCATTCGATGCACTTGGCCAATTGGTAGATTTGATATCTTTGAACCGTCAAGCTTTATTGTATATCTAGACAATACATGTCACACAACCAACCTTTTCACGTTTATGGTTCTCATAGTTTTGTTCTTTTCAGCCATAAACACGTCCCGGTTTTATGAGAGCTTAGAGAATAGGCCTTTACTAACATTCTCCTTGAAGTGACTTCCACTTTACCCTCAAATAGGTGATTTCTAAACATTCAATCCTATAGATTAAACTATTTGGTCAAATCTGCCAAATTTAGATAATCATTAAAAGACTTTTCACCTTAAGTCTTATCATAGTTTACTATACATTGTCTACATCATGAGAATGGGTTGGGTAATTGACAATGTTGAGCCTATCAGACACAACTTTTTTTGATCTCCTTGAACCTAGATCTTGGGATCTCCAGTATGCTAGGTAAAGTTACCGCCATGCTGACTCGTCCTAGGCCTTAAACCCATTTCTTTGGATGTTCTTTCCACTCCTTCTCTAGATAGGCCTTTTGTAAGTGGATCCGAAATATTATCCTTTGACTTTACATAGTCAATAGTGATAGTTCCACTAGAGAGAAGTTCCCTAACAGTATTATGTTTCCATCGTATGTGACGAGATTTACCGTTGTACATCATGCTCCCTGCCCTACCTATTGACGCTTGGCTATCACAGTGTATACATACTAGTGCCACTGGCTTGGGCCAATACGGAATATCTTTCAAGAAATCCCGGAGCCATTCTGATTCTTTACCATCTTTATCTAATACGATAAATTTAGATTCCATTGTAGAGCGAGCGATACAAGTCTGTTTGGATGATTTCCAAGAAACTCCTTCTCCACTGATAGTAAATACATATCCACTTGTGGATTTTACTTCATTCAATTCGGTGATCTAATTTTCATCACTATATCCTTCAAGTACCGCAGGATATTTATTATAATGCAACGCATAGTTTTGAGTGTATTTAAGATACCCCAAAACTCTTTTCATAGCCACCCAATGAGTTTTGTTGGGATTACTCGTGTACCGACTTAATTTACTAATTGCACATGCTATGTATGGTCATGTACAGTTCATTATATACATTAAACATCCCAATACTCTTGCATACTCCGATTATGAGTCACTTTCACCTTCATTCTTTCGAAGTGCAAAGTTCACATCCAATGGAGTCTTGGCAATACCAAATTCCATATACTTGAACTTGTCAAGTACTTTTTTGATATAATGAGACTGTGACAATGCTAAGCCTAGTGGTTCGATGAATTCTTATACCTAAGATCATATCTGCAACTCCAAGGTCTTTCATATCAAACTTTCTCTGGAGCATTCGATTGGTTGCATTTATGTCATAAATGTCTATGCTGATGATCAACATATCATCCACATATAAACAAACAATGACTTGGTGATTTGGTGTGTCTTTAATATATACACATTTATCACATTCATTTATCTTGAATCCGTTTGCCAACATGGTTTGGTCAAACTTTGCATGCCATTGCTTAGGTGTTTGTTTTAGTCCATAAAGTGACTTATCAAGTTTACACACCTTATTTTCTTTTCCTAGAACCACAAAACCCTCAGGTTGTTCCATGTACATTTCTTCCTCCAAATATCTATTTAGGAATACGATTTTCATATCCATTTGATGGATTTGAAGATCATATACCGACGCCAAGGCAATTAACATTAGAATCGAGGTTATCCTTGTTACTGGCAAGTATGTATCAATGTAATCAAGGTCTTTCTTCTATTTGAAGCCTTTTACTACAAGTCTTGCCTTGTATTTGTCAATAGTACCATTTGCTTTCATTTTCCTTTTGAAGATTCATTTAGAACCTAAAGGTTTATTTTCGGGAGGAAGATCAACCAATTCCTATGTATGGTTGCTTAAGATTGAATCTATCTCACTATTGACTGCATCTTTCCAAAAGGATGAGTCTGACGATGACATCGCTTCTTTAAATGTTTGAGGCTCATTTTCGAAAAGAAAAATGTTACAAAATCCAATCCAAATGAAGTTTACGTTCATTGACGTGTACTCGTCTTGGATTTTATTCATTATGTACATTCTCACTTGGTTCATCTCAAGGTCGTTAAGATCCTCCACTATACTGTTCATGTCTAATTTTATACGGGTAAATGTTTTCAAAGAATTCAGCATTGTCTGATTCAATTACAGTATTTTCATTAATATCCAGATGTTCGAATTTATGAACCAAAAATTGACATGCTTTACTACTTTTCGCATATCCTATGAGCACGCAGTCCGCTATTTTAGGTCCTATCTTAACCCTTTTAGGTATAAAAACTTGAACCTTCGCTAGACACCCCCACCCTTAGAAATATTTCAAGTTGGGTTTCCTTTCTTTCCATTTTTCGTAAGGAATTAATTGTGTCTTACTATGGGCAACTCTATTGAGTATACGATTGGCCGTAAGGATAGCATCCCCCATAAGTTTTGTGTTAAACCAGAACTTATAAGTAAGGCATTCATCATTTCTTTCAAAGTTTGGTTTTTCCTTTCCGCAATTCTATTAGATTGAGGTGAATATGAGGCCATAGTTTGATGGATTATTCCATTCTCTACACATATTTGCGCAAAGGGAGATTCATATTCTCCGCACCTATCACTTCTGTAGACACATAATTTTGTCCCTCCCCAAAAATATCTTAATTATTTCTATTTTTATTTTTATTTCATTTTTTTATTTTATTCTATTTTTATTTTTATTTCTATTTGCATCCACTTCACCGTGCCACCTCAACACCTCACCCCTCATTTTCCATTAGATACATGCAAAGGGCATACGCCTTACCCCTTTTTCCACACGCCACACTCATATTTCTACATGCCTTATCTAATTTTACACATGCCACACACATATTCCCATAAGCCACCAATAGTACTCATCCATGTAGGATAATAAAGAAAAAATAAAAAAAATAAGAAAAAGGAAATTTCCAAGAAAGTGGGAAAAAAAGGGGACCACATAATTATTCTATTTTTTTTCTTTCCATTCTGGGAGGGGATATATATGGACATCACAAAGGATTTGGGGGTTCTGATTCATTGAAGAAGGATATAGAGAAACCATAGGAGAGCTCCATTTTCTTGTTTCTTTTTGATATGCACACACAGACCTCACAATTCACACACACACTTGCTCTAGCTGGAAAACACCCGCACACACACACTTAGTAAGGGAGAGATGAAAAATGGAGGGGTAATTGATGGAGATTTTGCTCAGAGATCTGAAAATAGGGAGAAATCCAATTCTCTTTCGTATTTTCTGTTGGTATCCGCATCGGAATTGATGTCCGTCATTATTTTTGGGCCGAATCAGTCATAAATTGCTGAAAAATCCCTCATTTTTCTTTTGATATCGGGATGATACCTAGCTGGAATCCGGTCTATTCCAACTGGTTTTGTCGCTGTCAACTTGGCTGAGCTCGATTTCAATTGGGTTTAGTTCTTTTATTGGAGTTTTAGGGTGTTTCGGGTTTTGTCTGTTGTGGGATTCATTCGATATTGGTTTTTGGGGGTTTCCGTGACTAAGTTGTATCAATATTCGTGATTTTAGTTTTCACATCAAGGTCTTATTTTGGGTTGAAATCTGTTCGGTCGGTGATCTCGGTTTATTGATTTGGCATGTTCGTCGTTGGGGTTCCTTGTTCGAGGATTTTGGTTCTGGACTTCTTTATTATCTACGAGAATGTTCTATTGAGGTCCATTTCTTTAATCCATTTCCCTTTTCTTCATCTTGATTTTAAATTGGTTGTGATTATGTGTGGTGTGATTATGGTTGTTGGATTTTGGTTGATATTATGATTTATGTGCTTGATGATACTATGTTGGCAATATTTGAAACAAAATTTGAATAATTTGGATGGCATGATTGATAAAATTGAAGTTGGGACGGGAATCGAAAAACTGATTAAAGTGAATATTATGATATTTTGATTCA
>NW_025820036.1:0-1390 GCF_002878395.1 Capsicum annuum
TTACATCTTCATTTGTTTATCTATCTATCTTTATCTTATTGCACTTTGTATGTTTGTAGTGGACTATTTTTGTGTCTTGTTGAATCCGAAAGTTGTGTTCTTGTGTTCATCTTGTTCATCACGTGTTGTTGCTGTTTTTTTTGTGTGTTTTATTCTTGATATCACTTCCTTTCTTGTTCTTCTTGCGAATCCGAGATAGGTCATCAAAAGGGTCCATAGTTCTTGAACTAGTGGACTGATTTTGGTGTTTGTTTCGTGTGTTCTTGGGGAGTTGTGGTATCATAAATGATACAAAACTAAGTGTGTATCAAGAGATTCAAGCCAACACAAGAAGCAATAATAAGAACAACAAAGTGCTAGTGAATCGAAAGAGGTCACACACGGCTTCACTAGGCTTCAACACTTGTTTTGACTAGAAAAATGAATTTACAACAAGAACAACAAATGACAATTTTGCTAGTGAATCGAAATAGCCCCACACGACTTCACTAGACTTTTAGATTCAACAACACAATGTTATCAAGATTACAAAAGGTATAGAAACTTGACATACAATATTCAATAATCTAAGAACCCTAACCTAACAATGAGAAAGGACCCTAAGAATAATGAATATCAACACCTAATTCTTACTTGGACCAAGAGGAACTCAAGAGCCCCAAGACCCTAGTTTCTAGCCAAGATCCAACACTAGTATCACTCTACTAGTGAGCTTTTGGTTTGGCATCTCCAAAATAAGAAAGAGAAGTTACCAATATTACAAGTCTTTTGTTTATTAAATAATATGAATGAACTAATGATACAAGAAAGACAAGGGAAACATGAAACAAACACCAAATCAGTCTACAATTTTGAAGAACCGAGGATCCTTTTGGTGACCACTCTCAGATTCACTACAACAATAATGAAAACACAATAACAACAAGATATTAAAGGTGTAGATACACCAAAAAAGAAACAATATGACGAGATGGACAACAATAACAAGATAGGAACAACACGCGGTTTTACTAACTAGAGATAGAAACGGTTACAAGAACACAAACTACTACAAGATTACTATAAAAGTAAAGGGATAGTTAGATGGACTTAATGAAGGTATAATATTAAGAACCCAAGAGCATATTCCACTCTTGGACCCTTAACACTACACACAACGTTCACCTATCTCTTACGAAGACACAAGGTCGGAATCCACCTCCCAAGCATCACGTTACCAAGCCATGAGATCAACAAGAGTGATTCCATGCCTAATTTCGATTTTGGTGCCTCAAGGAGAAGACTTGTGTTTCTTTGTGTTTCAAGACTTACAACATCATGAATAATCTAAGTCTAAAAGCCCTACAATGTTCTATTTATACTAGGTTACAAATAAAATACAAAATGTCCA
>NW_025820037.1:0-12866 GCF_002878395.1 Capsicum annuum
TTTTTGGGTAGCCCTAAAAATGGGTTTAATACCCATTTATTGAGGACCTATTGAATTAATCATCTAACTTCTTGAGATCATACAGGACAAACAATAATGTTTTGTCTTCTTTACAAATATTGTATTTAGAGTTTTTTCTAAAAACTTCTCGATAACAAAAGCGACTTTATGTTTACCATCGTCTACCTTGAGTACAGGTATATTTAGAAAAAAAAGATGCAGACAAGCAAACTCAGGCAAAATTGTTTTGAAATTTTCAAGAGGGCCATTCATATCATCGCTGAGAGGGCCAATTCATATCATTGCCGAGAGGGCCATTTCATATCATTGCCAAGAAGGCAACATTATAGCATTGCCAAGAGGGACATTTTATATCATTGCCAAGAGGGCCATTTATATCACTTGCCGAGAGGGCCATTTTATATCTACTGACACGCAAGACAAAATCATTGGAGTCGAGGATATCACCAGTATTTTATATCTATTGACACGAAAAGAAATAAATACTAGTGTCAAGGATATCATCAGCATTTCATATTTATTGACACGCGAGACATAAAGGCTGGCGTCGAGGATATTTCATTATTTTATGTATTAGCATCTAAATACATCAAGAGCATATGATTTGAAGAGATGTCTTAAAGTCGTTATCTAAGGATGAATGATATATAAGATTTCATTGAAATTGACAATTTGAGAGTCATCTATAAGTCATGTTAATTAAAATATAATAGTGTGGAAGATCACCTGTGAGTTGATAGCATGTAGGTCATCCGTAAGTCATAACATCATCCTAACAAGATAGTGTGCAAGATTTCCCAAAAAGTTGATAGTATGGAGGTTATCCATAAGTCACAACTAAATTCTTACCCGATAATATGCGATATTATCAAATTGATACGTCCAAAGGTTCATTATAAGCCGCATCATATCCATGATCTATTATGTGCAGGATTACCCAAGGACTAGCAATTTTAGTGATATCTATAAGTCGTATTGTATCCAAGGTCGGATGATGTATAGGAACACCTAAAAGTTAGCAATTGGAGGCATATCTGTAAGCCATCTCTTATCCAACATTGGATAATGTGTAGGATTACCTAAAATCTAGCAATTCAAAGGATATCTGTAAGTCGCCTTATATCCAACATCAAATAATCCGCAACACTATCCAAAGATTGACAATTTAAGGGAAATTTATAAATTGATCATTAGCTATAACCGTAGAGGTTATCATTCCACATACAACATGTGATACAGGTGACCAAAAGGGTTACCGCATCAATGTAAGATTACACGGTTTCATGGACCATTCTGCATAAAGTATCACCGGTATCCAAAAGGGTCACCCTACTTTGAAGACATATCTCATTATTATACAACAACCAAGATGGTTGCTGTATTTGTCAGTGACAGTTATTTCCTTCCAAACAGGTACATGGAAAATTACTTCGCTTCTTAGACAACAACTCACATGAGATATGGTAAAAAAAATATGCCTCTTCCGTGAATTATGTTTAGCATTAACAATTTTGTTTGAGATATTGTCGATAGCATCCGAGAGGATAAAAATCTCAAATCCAAGCCACAGGTGTGGACAACTTTGGGTAGGACACAGCACAACGTGGAACTCTTTCTTAGTAGTAAAATGGGACATAGTCTAAAGAGGGAGTCAAACTCTTTGGACACGAGCTAAAGGATGATCAGCACCACCATACAATCTCACCCCTATTAGAAGGCATGTGGGTATTTTGTGATATTTTAGTTTCAGCTTCACCTTCAGTATACTTCTAACTCATACCGAGGGAAACCTTCTCTTTCTTTCAAATTTGATTGACAGGATGCCTAGAGTTTTGGAAATTATTTCCAGGTAAGTTCTTGCCTATGGATGTAAAGGATCCCACATTCATGGTTAAGAGGTTACAAGCTTCTTTTCCGTAACATATTAACTCGTCACTCATCCCGAGCCAAAGATCATTTGAAATAGAAGACTCTCTTTTCTACCGATCGAGTTGAACTACAAGTACTCTAATTCCCTATAATCTTAGGGATATATAGATTGGGCTCTATGTAGAAAACTGGACTGCATTCCAACTTTCCCCAAATCCCTTTATTCTCCAGCTTCTCGATTTAACCGAAATCTCAAAAATAGTGATAGTTGGTGAATTTTTTAAAAATTTGTACTTTAAATCAAGCTTTATGAGCTACAAGTGGCCTGAATTCTCATGCAACCTGAGATATGTAGGAAACTTGATACAGAGGTTCAGCCATAACTCCATGAAACTCGTACGAAAAACCAACCTCTCTTGGATACAAATTTCTGGTCGGACAAAAATTAGGAATGTCAACCTCCCTTTGCCCAAGATTAATTGTATTCATCCTACCCTAAGGGAGGGGACAGTTATTGAAACCTAATTTTTTTCCTCTACAACTACGGTTAATCTCGAGTTTCTTTGATTCTTAAATAAAATGGCAACAATTATTTTTTCCAAATAAATGCATTTTAAAATATGTATTTGGGCTAAATTTGTTATTTAACTGATAATTATATATTTTCATATATATATATACCAGATTGTATAAATGATGTTATTTAAATGAACATTTTCATTAATATCGAATTTTAATTAAGGATAATCTTTGAAAATAAATGTAATGATCAAAATATTGATTTAAATATAACTTATTCTCAAAAACAATTTATTTGGATAAATATGTGTTTGATTTTATCGAATCAAGAAGCTCGGAGTTAAAGGAGATATTAAATTCATTTAGAATGTTAACTTAATTTAGCCAATCTATTAGATTTGGCCATAATTGAAATCAAATTGGCCACAATCGCCATGCAATTGGCCAATTGATTTTCAATTTAGCCAAAGCTTAAAGGAATAGGCCAAATTCCAAAATTAATTAAGCCAAATACTAATTTTAAACCCACTTCCAAAACCTAACCGCCCAAGGCCCAATACTCTTTAACAACAAAACAATAACCATCCCACCAATTCACACTGACCCGAACCAATCGTATCTTTCTTCTTCAATAGCAGCATCCAAACTGTGGAAAATAATAATCCACGACAACACCAGGGATCTCAATACACCCCAACCCATCTTCGACCTGAATCTGATAACCCTAAGCCAAAATCTGGCGAACCCAACTTCCTGATGCCGACCCAACTATAACCCATCATTAACAGTAATATATACATAGACAAGTATAACTAAACCCGATTTTATCCAAAATCGAACCGAAAAAACTCGAACTAGCTTGTTCTTGTTCGAACACCTTCCTCTTTACTTGAATTCATATATCCTCACATGATTAGCACGACATTTGATACAAGATATGTCTACATTCTTCTAGAACAAGTCTAGGTGTCTCCCCTCAACAGCTAACTCCATAAATATTGGGCATGATGGTACGATCTAGTACAGATTTAGTGGATTCCCATTGGGTTTTTAGGGAATTCGTTTGGCTAAAATTCTAATGGTGCACCAATTTCGGTAGTTCTCAGGAAAATCCAAGATTTTGTAGATTTTGTTGGGGAAAAATCCTCTTGAACTCAAATTTTGAATTTCCCTTTATAAAAATCCCAAGTTACCCCCATTCAAGGGGATCCCACATCGGATGAGACCCTAAAATTAGGGGCTCTACATCCCTCTATAAAAGGGCTCAGAGTGAGTCGAAAGTAGGGGTTGGGAAATTTTTAGGGTTCAAAAGATTCGAGGTGGCGAAAAATATGGAGGTTTGAATATGAGGGATTGTGGAAATCTGTGAATTCAAACATTTTTCTGTGAAATTTATGAGGTTGAAAACTAAGAGAGGGAAAAGAAGAAAGAAAAAAGTTATGAGTAAAGATTCGATCTTTCTTCCTAGTGGGAACTTTGATTCCAAAAATTGGTCTACTAATAGAAGTTTTCAAGCTAACTACAACGCGTCTTCGGTGGTGGTGAAATCCGACGTTAGCTCAAAAGTCTAGTTTTGTTGCTCCATAAAAGGTGAATGTCTTTCATTTTATTTTTCCTTCATAGTGTATTTTTTTTTTGTTTCCCCTCTTGTTTTTACTATGAGGATGTAGTTTACTAATTGAATCCTGGTATTTGATTGTGATGTTGATACTGCTTGCATTCTCTCGAGTTCACTATTCTATTATTGTGTTGTATTCGACTCCCTCATTCCTTCCTATTTTCTTTCCCTTTTTATATCTGTGTATCTGTTCTGTATAAATGTGTACATAAATCACGTCATTGGAAAAGATGAGGTTGAGTTGTATGCATAAACATGTAGTGACAATGTGCATATTTTTCGAAAAAGGGGGGAAGATAAGGATTCGAAAAAAAATGGAGGGAGGCAGAAGAAATATTTTGAGAGCAAACAATTCTTTTAAGTAGAAAGGTTCTCTTTTCCTTCTTTTTATGAAAGTTTGTTGGTTAATCTGAGTTTACTGAATTTGCAATGTTAATTCTTGGTGGTGGTGGATCTCAACGTTAACTCATTATCCCGTATTGCTGCCCATAAACCGGTCAGTACTCAATCCTTCATTTGTTGTCATGTTGTAATGATTGTGGCCATAGTAGTTTTGGTTTTGAATATTGTGTTGTATGTTGTTGCCTGTTGTAATGGCCTTAAAAGTCTGTAGGACTGATGATGATCTTTTAATGCTACTTTATTGTGTTGAGCAACTGTTTAAGACCCTTCGTTCATTTGAGAATATGGCTTCATATTTCTTTAAGAGTGAAGGATGATGTTGTTATATTTAGATTTCTTCTATCAATGTAAAAAATATGT
This sequence comes from Capsicum annuum, assembly GCF_002878395.1. Classification (NCBI taxonomy): domain Eukaryota; kingdom Viridiplantae; phylum Streptophyta; class Magnoliopsida; order Solanales; family Solanaceae; genus Capsicum; species Capsicum annuum. The sequence continues at coordinate 4,790 of NW_025820037.1, forward strand.
TTCTATCTGATCCATCTTCTCATGAGCTGAATCTTTTTTTTAATTTGTAGTATTCTTATTCTTGGAAGCTATTCTTATTTTTGGAAGCTCTCACCAATTCACCTTTTAAGTTTTAAAGAGACTCAATAGGTTTTGAATTGAGAGTAAATCTACCTGTCTGACTCGTTGTGTGAATCCTTCCCAAATTTCTTGCTAAATCAATAATGTGTAGCTTATCATTATGTAAATGATATCATTCATTTTGAGTCATTAGTCGTAATGTGTATTGGCACAAAATGAGAAAATTTTACTTTAATGCTTCTACAAACAATTGCCCTTGATAAATTATGTCTTCACAATATTATTTTAATCCATATCTTCAGAGTAGTTTTCTAGGAGAGTATGTTACAGTCAATCTTTAGCTACTGCTGAAAGTTTTTTCCTGTTGCCCTAATTATGTTCCCGCAATTGGTGAAACATTCATTGGGGGTCATAACCATTTCCAAATACATAATAGGGAGGGCATACTTTTCTTTAGTATTTGGTATTTTGTTGGTACTTAATAAAGCAGATTTATGTTTTAAGATTAATCCGAATCTACAAAGTTCTACAGAGTTTTCTGTTTTAGTATGTTATTTGGAGTATCTTGTTCATGGTACTATTAGACATGTCACTTGTTGTATTTCTTGAATCTTTCATTGTTGCCATTAATTTCTATAGCATGTTAATCCTTGATTCGGAATACTTAATTAACTCCTTCCTAATTGATATATGTTTGCTTTGCATGCACCCCGTTGGAGTTTAAATGGGCTCCTTCTCTCTTTCTATTTCATAAATGGGAAAGTGAGGCCTATCTTCCCGAGTTAAGCCCAAACAAAAATCCAAGAATCCATCGCATGGCATACGGACGCGAGGAGTCAAAAGAAGAGAAATGGGTTAAAGTCCCATATTCGAAGAAGCAAATAAACCCGAGAGCCTCATTTCCCTTTCTTTATTTATTGTTGTCTTATTCATACATTTATTGTCGTCTTTTATTAATTTATTTATTTATCCTTACTTCTTTAGTCATTCATTTGGTCCTTGAAGACAAAGTTGCATTTAATATAGGTGAAGTGAAAACTTGAGTCGTAAAGGGCGCAAAAACTAGATTAGGACAGGTGAAAATGGGTCAAAAACTCAACTAGATAAGGACAGGGTTGACGGTTTGGGCTTAAAAGCCTAAATCCCTACTTCTCCCCTTTCCCCTTTTTCTTTTTGCTCATTTGTTTTACGTGTTTTTTTTGAACCTCGTTAAAGTCCCAACTAAGTTTCTAAAAAACTAATTTCTGCAAAAACTTTCCCTAATCAACTACTTTTTTCAATAAATTGATTTTCTTAGTTAGTCAAAAGAATAATTTTGAAACATTCAGGATAACTACAAGTTAGCGGATGTTTTAGGTGCCTAACACCTTCCTAAACTTTTAATAGGAACCGCTTATCTAGAATCTCTAGCTTAAAACAATTTTCCTATTTTGGATCATTTGAAGTAACTCTCTAAAGGTTTATTAATTCCTTTTCAAAATTAAGTGATGGCTCTCTTTCAAAAAGTCAAAATTTCTTTGCAAAACATAGAGAAGATTCCAGTACCAAGGACTCAAGCTTAAAGTTAGAATACCAAGAATGTAAAACATTCCTAAATGTGTTACAGCCTCTCTCTTATGAGTACGGAATGCTAAAAACCCTTAAAAAAGACTCTACTCTATACAGTTTTGTAGACTCCCATATGACCATGAACTTACGGATCTGATACCAAATTTTCAAGACCCAAACTAGGGCCTAGAGATAATGGAAATCCCAAGTCCATCCTAGACCGAGGACCGCCCCCTTTACCCAACCTAACCATCGCATGCAGTCTTAGATGAGCTGAATTTCAAACTTATAACTAGATTGTGCAAATTCTTTCATAAAAAAGTTTTGATAGGTTGATGACCATGACCGATCCAATCGATTCCACCCATACCAAACCAACCATGTGACCTTACAAAACGTGATTTGATAATCAATCCCTAAATGTAATACTATGGAATAAGAAGAAATTATGTCCGATGATGCCAGACTCCCAGCTTATTCCAATGTCTTGGCTAACACCAACACTGATCTCGCTCATACCAACCCCTAGAAGTACGACAAAGCTACTAACAAAAGAGGCACAATATCCAGTTGGGACATGCTCCTAACTATGTCTAAAACAAATATCCAAAATAATATCAAAATGTCCAACAATATATAGAACATAAAATGATACTTTTTGAAAAGATGGAAGCTCACTACTTCTATCCAAATATTATCCCCAAGTCAATCACTATGTAAGAGAAGTCTAATAGCCAATTCCTGTATAGTGTGAGTATACAGCCACCGATATATGGGTTAGCGAATAACTAGCATGAAACTCAGGATTAGGATAAATTAATGCCAGTTATAAAACCAAATAAAACCATCCATAATGCATACAACCATATATGTATAAGTGTCGGGAAAGGGAAATGGGTTTAGTAGGCCTTTAAAACCTTTACTTGGGTTGTGTACGTTGGCCATGCAACCACCCACAAGTAATATGGGTTCAGGTCCCCTACTGAAAGGTCCCCTGTGCATGTAGTCTCACAGAAAAGGAATATCCCATGTGTGATTTGTACATCCCCTAATATGAAATATGGCACACTGATGAGTGTCGAATTTAGCACTCATAAATATCTGAATTAGCACACACTACAATGTTCTTAAGGTTTGAATGAGACTATTTTGTTATTGTATGAACTAATATCCATATTTTGCAGGCACAAACGTGATATTATAAAAAGATGTTGATTGGAACTACAAAATGAATAAATGGAAGCAAAAAAGTGCAATTGAAAACGTAGAGCAGAACATAGCCTCAATTATCATAATTGCAAGTGTCAGCCCATGATCACGCCGAATCAAGCAGGTCAAAGTATTGCGATCACATGGAATGTATTGCAATTTCTCTACCATGATTCCATTACAGACACCGCAATCGCGGCCATGCAAGATTTCAGCTTAAGGGAGAAATTGTAAATACATGAAATTGTCCTAAATTTTCCCAACAAAATAAGACTCAAACCCTAATACAAGGGATTATACATCATTCCATCCCCTATCTCCCATGCTTAGATTAGGGCTTTTGTAATTTCTGGGAGCTTAGAGAAAGACTTGTACTAATTTTGAGCTATCAAGACATTAGTGTGACTTTTAAGTGTAGATTTGGCTTCACCCATTAAATATTCATTGAATTCTAAAGTTTGGTTTTCCCTGTCTTTATTCTTTTATGGATAACTTTGATGGAAATATTGGTTTATTTGTGTTTATTATCCTTGTGAGTTGCAAGATCTAGCTGTTGGGATTATTCTTGATTAGGGCTCAATTATGTATGGGTTGTAATAAGTTTTGGGTAGAATTGAGTTTGTTGATTATGGCTTCTATTAGTTCTTGATTAAATTTATTAAGATTTGATGGGTAAAAGTCATAATCTCCCAAATCGGTATGATGGGTGAAAGCTCAATACTCTAGAAAGCTTAAGGACATTTTCAAAAGAAGGGTTTTGGGTGAAGTTTAGGAATCTATGTCATCCTCAAAAGAGGAACGTGGATACCAAATTAATGATAGACAATTATGTGTGTAGTTTGCTAATCTATCACTATCTTAGACATAAGGGTTGTGTTAATATTATCTATACCATGGGTATCAGCCTAGAAATAGGGATGCCTTGATTAAGGTATTGGGTGGTTTTTATTGATACACTTGTTAGGTGATTAGGCGAAATAGTTGAGGTTTTATTGAAAAACTAGCCTTACCGACATTAGACCTGTCCTATCATATCATCAATGATTAGAATATGCATTGAATTATCATATTCTAATGCACAATTTTCCCCTAGGAAAGCATAATCCTAAGATCTGAATTGATTGATTACACTCTAAATGCTCTTAGACTTAAAGTATTCCCTTAAAAGTACAAGAATTACACCCATGAGTAATATAGGTTCACCTCCCCGTGCTGAAAGGCCCCAGTGTATTTAGCCTCACGACCAGGGAATATCCCGTGGGATGATTTATACATCCCCTATTATAAAATATGACACACTGAAGAGTGTTGAATTAAGCACTTATAGACATATGAATTAGCGCACACTACTACATTATTAAGGTTTATATTAGACTATTTTGTTATTGAATGAACTAATATCGATATTTTGAATACACAAAGTGATGATATAAAAAGATATAGATTGGAGCTACCAAAGGAATAAAAGGAAGCAAAGAAGTACAATTAAAGATGTAGAGCAAAACATGGCCTCAGTTATCACGATCGCAGGCATCTGCCCATGATCACGCCGACTCAAGCAGGTTAAAGTGCTGCGATCATGTGGAATTTCTTACAGTCGCTCAACCGCGGTTGCGTTAAAGACACCACAATCGCAGTCTTTTGGGATTTTTGCCCAACGGTAAAATTGTAAATTCATGAAGCTATCCTCAATTTCCCAAACAAAATAAGACTAATCCAAGGGATTACACATCATTCCATCACCTATCTCCCATCCTTAGCTTAGGGTTTTAGTAATTTCTTAGAGCTTGGAGAAAGATTTGTACTAAGTTTGAGCTAATAAGACATTAGTGTGACTTTTAAGTGTAGATTTCGCTTCACCCATTAAGGATTCATTAGATTCTAATGTGTGGTTTTCCCTCTCTTTATTCTCTTATAGATAACTTTAATGGAAATATTTGTTTATTTGTGTTTATTATCCTTGTAAGTTGCTAGATCTACCTATTGGGATTATGCTTGATTAGGGTGCAATTATGTATGGGTTGTGATAAGTTTTGTGTAGAATTTTGTATGTTGATTATGGATTCTATTAGTTCTTGATTAAATTTACTAGGATTTGATGGGTGAATGTCGCAAATACCAAATAGGTTTGATGGGTGAAAGCTAAAAACTCTAGAATGCTTAAGGACATCTTCAAAAGAAGGGTTTTAGGTAAAGTTTTGGATTCTATGACATCCTCAAAAGAGGGATGTGGAGACCAAAGTAATGATAGAGAATTATGTGTCTAGTTTGCTAATCTATCACTATCTTAGACATAAGGGTGCTAGTAATGTTAGCTATACCATGGGTATCAACTTAAAAATAGGGATGCCTTGATTGATGTATTGGGTCTTTTTTCTTGATACACATGTTAGGTGCTCAAAAGAGCTAATGGGTGAAATATTTGAGGTTTTGTTGAAAAACTAGCCTCGCCGACATTAGCCCTAGACTATCATATCATCAATGATTAGAATTTTCATAGAATTATCATGTTTCAATGGACATTCTTCCCCTAATAAAGTATAATCCCAAGATCCGATTTGATTGATTACACTCTAACTGCTTGTACTCCTAAAATATTCCTTTAAAAGCACAAGAATAACACCCATGAGTAATATAGGTTCAGCTCCCCCTGCTGAAAGGTCCCCAGTGTATGTAGCCTCATGACTAAGGAATATCCCATGGGATGATTTGTACATCCCCTAATATAAAATTTGACACACTGATGAGTCTTTAATTTAGCATTCATAGACATACGAATTACTGCATACTACTACGTTCATAAGGTTTGAATAAGACTATTTTTTTATTGAATGCACTAATATTATTATTTCGTAGGTACAAAGGCGATGATATAAAAGGATACAGATTGGAGATACCAAAGGAATAAAAGGAAATGAAGAAGTATAATTAAAGACGTGCAGCAGAACATGGCCTCAGTTATCACGATCGCAGGCGTCAGACCACGATCACGCCGACTCAAGTAGGTCAAAGTACTACGATCATGTGGAATTTCTTGCAGTCGCTCTACCGCGGTTGTGTTAAAGACACCGTAATGGTGGCCTTGTGGGATTTCAGCCTAAGGGGAAAATTGTAAATGAATGAAGCTATCCTAAATTTCCCCAATAAAATATGACTAAAACCCTAATCCATGGGATTATATATCATTCCATCACCTATCTCCCATCCTTTGCTTAAGGTTTTTGAAATTTCTTAGGGCTTGGAGAAAAACTTGTACAAATTTTGATCTAACAAGACATTAGTGTGACTTTGAAGTGTAGATTTGGCTACAGCCATTAAAGATTCATTAGATTCTAATGTGTGGTTTTCCCTCTCTTTATTTTCTTATTGATAACTTTGATGGTAATATTGGTTTATTTGTGTTTATTATCCGTGTGAGTTGCTAGATCTACCTGTTTGGATTATGCTTGATTAGGGTGCAATTATGTATGGGTTGTGATATGTTTTATGCAGAATTGAGTTTGTTAATTATGGATTCTATTAGTTCTTGTTTAAATTTATAAGGATTTGATGGGTGAAATTAGAAAATACCTAAATGGGTTTGATGGGTGACAGCTCAAAACTCTAGAAATCTTAAGGACATCTTTAAAAGAAGGGTTTTGGGTGAAGTTTCAGAATCTATGTCATCCTCAAAGGAGGGATGTGGATACCAAAGTAATGATAGACAATTATGTGTTTAGTTTGCTAATCTATCACTATCTTAGACATAAGGGTTGTAGTAATGTTAGCTATACCATGGATATCATCCTAGAAATAGGGATGCCTTGATTGATGTATTAGGTGGTTTTTCTTGATAAACTTGTAAGGTGCTCAAAAGAGCCAATAGGTGAAATATTTGAGGTTTTGTTGAAAAACTATCCTTGCCGACATTAGACCTAGTCTATCATATCATCAATGATTAGAATTTGCATTGAATTATCATGTTCCAATGCATATTTTTCCCTTAGGAAACCATAATGCTGAGATTCGGTTTGATTGATTACACTCTAACTGCTTTTAGTCATAAATTATTCCTTTAAAAGCACAATAATTACATTCTCACTTGATACGATTGAAAACCCCCAAACTATCTTGTATCTTAGGATTGAACTTAGTTAGTAACACTTCTTCCGAACCTACTCAATCGCCACTCACATTGTTCCTTATGGATTTGACCCCGACTTTTTTTGGGTAAATATATTGATAATGACCGCCTTACACTCAAATTGACGTGTAAGTTAAGCGTTATCAAAAATGGCGCTGTTATCGGGAATCAATTTGGTGTTTTGAGTTAGTTTGTAATTTTAGCATACTTGCTTAAATTCAAACTTGTAAATATTTGTTTGTTATTTTGGTTTGACTCTTTTGTCAGGCAGATTTTTATTTTTCTTCATTTCTTACTATGGCACCTTCGAATGAATGTAAGCTCGATTGTTGGAAATCCTATTGTGACAATCTACATCTATATTGTAAAAGGACCCCACTTTAGGCAAGATTATAGATATGATCCTTGGAGAGAGATGTCTGCTCTATGTCAATCTTATAGGGAATATGTATGTTCTTTGGGTGGTGGTCAAGATGGACATGGGAGTGATTGTCCAAATTCCCCTTACCCCCATTATGCTAACTTGGTTTCTTGTTGTTCTTATGATTTTAATAGGTCTTATGAGAAAGCAAGGGAAGAAAAAAGCAAGAAAAATATTAGTGTTGAAGTAATGCTTCAACATATCTTAGAATGGGTGACATCAATAGAGGATGATTTACGACATTGGATAGAATGTCCAAAAACCCTATCACCTTATTATGCTAACCCAAAAGCTATATCTTCTTATGGACTTGATTGGTCTTATGATGAAGGAATAGAAGAACAAAGCTCAAAAAATTGGGGCGCTGAAGCAATGCTTCAATATATCTTAGGGTTGATAACAATGGTGGTGGAGGAAGAAACTTTTATACTCCAATCCATGGTAGTATGTACTGAGGAAAATAAGAATATAGAAGACATAGGCATAGAGGTCAATCATCCTAATACTATGACCATGACCATAGTTAAAATAAGCTTACCATTACAGAATCCTTGGTGATTTCCCAACCAATAATGCATCATATGGTTGTAGATACTGGAATAAAGGTAACGGTGCTAGAGTCAAAAGTAGAATCCAAACAAATTTCTTATGAAGACTCTATTCCATTTTGAGGTGAATAGGACCAACGAAATACAACTCCAAAAATAAGGAAAAGG
>NW_025820038.1:0-1043 GCF_002878395.1 Capsicum annuum
GCACCTACATGCTACTTTTATTTAGATTATATAATATAAAATTATTTTAAATATATTATGTTTAAATAAATTTATTAATAAGATAATAATTTATTATAATACTTAATATGATAAATATAATTAAATACATTTTATTCCTTATTTACACTTCATATCAAACATATAATTTGCTTTCTTCCTTATTTGTTACATGAAATACAAGTTTGCCTAATTAAAATTTTTAATGTATAATTAATAAAGTTAATTTAATAAAATAAATTTTTAATAAATACATTTTTTAGATTTGTGCCAAGTCAATATATACCGTCAAAAAAAATTTAAAGAAAACCACCTAACAAGATTTTACTTATATAAGGTTAAACATAATTCGTTACTAAATAATAATGATAATTAGTTATTTTTATATATGAAAATCATATTATCTGTATTGGATTAAGCATACTATTCCTACGGGTTAATGATTTTTTTAATTAAAACTTTGAACATTAATTACTTGTTGGATTGTAGTTATTTCAAACACCTCAAACTCAAACCAAATGTTTTAATATTTTATTTTAAAAAAATTTAATATATAAAATGTATTTTACTCATATAACTTATTTGATTAATATGATATTTTCTCGATTTATCTAAAACCTACTGAATTATGATTTTAACTAAATAAACCTAATAATTAGTGTTCCTTTGATTTTTAAAATATCACCAACATTCATATATCACCCTTGATTAATTATAATTATAATTTATTTATATATTTAAAAATTAATAATATTTAATTAAAAATAAATTAAACAGTTATGACATGTCTGCTTTAATCATAATTTTACCATATAACCTTTAATTAATTATTATAAATCATTTATATATTGAACAATTAATAGTATCCGATCCGTAATTTTATTATATCACCTCCAATTAATTATTATAAGTCATTTATGTATTAAAAAATTAGTACAACCTCCGTTTAAAAAAGAATTACCTATTTTCTTTTTAGTCTATTTTAAAAAAAATGACCCCCTTCCTTTTTTGACAATATTTTAATT
>NW_025820039.1:0-1030 GCF_002878395.1 Capsicum annuum
CCATAATTCATGCTCTCGAATAAATCTCAAATCTCAATTTCATACATGTACGCATACATAAATCAAGGGGGAAAAACCACAAGGCTAAAGCATTAGCAAACATTAAAACCTTCGAAATACATAATCAATAGTATCGTTTTTAAAACCCCCATAAAATACATGCATCAAAATCTTTAAATTATGCTTTGACAATTTCAAACCCATGTAGTTTTTAGGATAAAACCCGCGTACCTCTATTTAGGAATTTAAAGGATGCTTCTTGAAGCCTACGGTCTGGGGATACCAAATATGTGATCAATTTCAAAAACCTACGATTGAATCTTGATCTACCTGAGTTTTTATTTTGAAACCCTTAAGAGATTTCTTAAGTAATTTTGGGAAAAGTATGAGTATTATGATTTTTGAGAGCTTAATCCCGTGTTATTGAGTATACATATGGTGGGAAAATGACCAATCTACCCCTCTGAACGTGGATATTTAATGACTAAAATTGGGCATCGACGCTACAGACGACGCCTCACGTCGGTTTATCAATGCTACAGCCGACGCCTTGCGTCGAGTTTTCACTGACTCACTAGAATTGACTCTGAGAGCTGGGAAAGTATTTATCGATGCGATAGGCAACATAGAGCGCCATAATCACGTTGATACACTATTTTGCAACCCCAAACTTGGTTTAAATGAGTTCCAAAAATTCTGAAACTCATCCAAAATGTACTCTTGACTTCCCTGATCGCAACGCAACAAAAAATCTGAAATTGGAGGTCAGGAAGGTCGAAAATAAAATCCCTGAAAATTAAGAGCTAAAAATGAGACTAAGTCTCTTTGACGCTTATAATATTTTTAAGTTTTCAAGACTAAGAGTACACTACTAGGGCTAGCACGTGCATGGATTATACGGGGCATTACAATTTTCCCATGGCTGACTTAACCATGAAATCACCCGTTAAATCCGTGGCACCATCGCACTGCATTCTCACAGGATAATGATCAATGCTGAAGGTTTTGACCAACTCTTTGGCGGTAGGGA
>NW_025820040.1:0-2104 GCF_002878395.1 Capsicum annuum
GAAGCCTCCCTTTCACCTTCTTGATCAATTCATTGTAGTATGCTTTCCTTTTCTTAGCATGTGTGATAGGACAACCTAAGTATGAAAAGGGGAAAACTCCATATTGAAAACCTGTGATTAATTTTACCTCATTTTGCAACTCGTTAGCCAGTCTTTTTAACATATAAAAGCTACTTTTCTGACCATTTATGAGCTGTCCAGATACTTGTTGATATTCTTTAAGAATTTTCATCACTTTCTCTAAAAAATACCTATCAGCCGATGTAAATATGATGGTATCATCTGCATAGACCAAATGATTTATCTCTCTACTCCACTTAGGTAAACCATAACCATGATATCTACCATTTTCACAGAGAAAGTTCAGAGCCCTAGATAAAACTTCTGATGTAAGGATGAACAAAGTAGGTGACAAATGGTCACCCTGTTTAATTCCTCTGGTAGAATGAAATAAACCATTGGATTTTCCATTTATAATAATGGAATACCAATTATTGGCCACCAATCTCTAAATCATGTCAATAATCAGTTCTGAAAAACCCATCTTTCTCATCACTCTAGTAAGAAAAAACTAGGAAACCCTATCATAAGCCTTTGATATATCTAGTTTTATCATCATATTTGCAGGCTTACCTCTCAATCTTATATCAGCTACTATCTCCTTTGTTAACAAAACATTCTCAACAATGCTTCTTCCCTTAAGAAAACCTGATGGATTTTTGGAAATCAATTTAGGTAACAATCCCTCCAATCTCTCATGGAACACTCTAGATATTACTTTATTAATGAAATTACTGAGACTGATTAGTCTCAAGACAGTGAATCCTTCAACCACTTTCTTATTAGGGATAAGAATCAGATTGGTATGAGTAAGACTCTTTGGGAGAGTATTACCTTTAAAGAAATCTCTCACCATTTTAAGAACATCATATTTCACTATTTCCCAGTAGTGTTGATAAAATAACCCTAAAAACCCATCTGGCCCACATGCACTGCTTTCATTAAAACTAAAAACAGCCTTGTGAACTTCATCCAAGGTTAAGATTTCTATCAGAACACTATTTTCTGCAGCTGTTACCATTTTTGGCAAATGGTTTAGTAAATCAAAATTAGATCTTTCCCCCTCTTGGCTAAACTGATTCTTGTAAAAATTGAATGTTTCATCTGCAACCTCTTTAGCATTATCAATCCAGTTTCCTTCAACGTTCTTGACTCTATTTAGCTGTGGTCTTCTCCTTCTCCCCTTTACCAGACTGTGGAAAAATCTTATATTTTTATCTCCTTTATCAAATCATGTGATTTCAGTTTTTTGTCTCCAAAATTCCTCTTCAAAATGGCGATATTTCTTAACTCTGTTTGGGCTTTCTGCAAAACCATCCTATTGACCAAGGATGGATCCTACTCAAATAATTTTTTCTTTAGCTTCATGATTTCTTCCCAAATTTTCAGTTGCTGAAAAATATCACCAAATCTTTGTTTGCTCCAAATTCTCAAAACGTTTTTGAGATTCTTCAACTTATTTTTAAAAATCCAGAAAATGTTCCCACTCTCATTTGTGTGTCAGTTTTGAGACATAACCTGCTTTAACGTTTCATCCTCCACCCAAAAAGCTAAGAACTTAAAAAGCCTTATGATGTTTGAGGTTTTTCTATTCATCGTCAAGAACAAAGGGGCATGATCAGAACTTGTTCTTGACAAATGTTCCACTTAAATTAGGTAACCAATTCAGTATATGAGAGTTGACCAACAGTCTGTCTAACCTCTCAAAAATACAATCAACTCCTGCTCTACCATTCCTCCAAGTAAAAGGACTTCCTTTAAAAGGAATTTCTTTTAAATCACAGGAATTCTCACAAAATGCAAAATCCTCCATTTTATGTAGAGTTACTGGTAATCCACCAATCTTTTCTTCTTCATTTAATATAGTATTAAAATCCCCTCCTATCAATCATGGTATATTAATATCAACAATCCTGTAAATATCACTCCACAAATTTCGTATTTCTAGCTCTGTACACTTGGCATATACAATAGTAATCAACATTTTTTCCTGACTATCCAGAAAAGTAGCTTTTATGGTGACCTGCTGCTCCTCATCATTTAT
>NW_025820041.1:0-1622 GCF_002878395.1 Capsicum annuum
TCATGGCATCATTTTTGCTTTACTTCTGAGTTAGGTGGTACACCCTACAATTCTACAACTCGATAGGTTATATGGAGTTTTCCCTTAACTCCATGGCCAAGCTCCCAACCCAAGTTTGCAGCAAGAGTTGGAGTTTCTGATTCTGATACGTCATAGGGCACTAGGTCAGCATATAATCCCACCTAGGGACATAATAACCCGTATCATCAAAACACGATTTCAGACAATGAATTTTCTGAGCTCGTACCTTCTTCAGGTAACCACCTAACATTTCTTAAGCCTATTTTTAACATTTCAAGCATGCATCTTTTGAAACCAAATTCTAAAAATTTGAACGAAATTTGACTTCTATTCTATTCTGAGTCTATTATGACATTATCTGATTTGGTATCATCATACGAAGATTTACAAGTCATAAATCTATGTCATAAAATATCATGTACCACTCTTTCATTCAAAACAATGTTTAGACCACCAAAACATTCAAATTGTACAAAAGGATTCATAATTTAAAACATGTGTCAAACTATGCAATGATTCTCATATTTTCAAAATTTCAACAAATGGTGGTCAATTTCTCAAAACAATCATGCAATTTCTTCGCTTATCACATTTAGCATTTAAAACAAGGAAATATCTGTTTCTTCAATTCACAATCGACATAAAATTCACAATTGATAATAAAACCCTTGCTTCATGCTTTAAGATATGAAATTGAGTAATCCGTGACTTGTCAATCAAGAAATAACACCATGAGAGAGAAATTCATTATTCATGCCCTCAATTTAAACTTTTCAAAATATCGATTTCATATATATATATATGTGTGTGTGTGTGTGTGTGTATATATATATATATATAAATGAAAATAAAATTTAAGGAGGAGGCCTCAAGACCAAAGCATTATCATCAAAAGGGTTCACCATGCATGTGTTATTGTAAATTTTAACCCTTCATAAATATATGAATCATCAACATTCAAAACATGATTAAAAACATTTCACCATGCCCATGTAGTTTAGAAAAGCTCCACGTACCTCAGATTACTTAATTCAAAGGATAGGACCAGAATCTCGATTTCTTTCTTGGAAATCTTGACGTAAGAGCTTGATTCTTGATCATTGGTGGCTTAGGATTTTCTTGAAGAGGAAGAGAGAATAATGATGTAACAAAAGCTCTTTGGGGGGCTTAAATCTTGTGTTTTGGATGGTTTTAGTGAGGTAAATGACCCTATTGCCCTCAAATACGTGGAAACAGAAACCAAAAAATAACGAAGAGTGTGTCGCATGCTCTGGAACGCTGAAATGGATCGTGCTCTGTATTCTCTATCACGGGTTCACTCAGGGGTGGAATAGAGCGTGCTCTGCATGCTAATTGCGCGACCTCACCGCCTCCCTCACAAAAATGGCTATAACTTGTTGATCGGGTATCTGATTAAGGCAAAATTGATCTCGTTGGAAAGCTATCTCAATTATCTATAATTTGGTTGGTCTTGAGCAGTAAAATTCTACTGTTATCAAAAGTTATACACCTTCAAATTAGACTCTTGTAAAATCGAATACAAAGATTTAGCCCAATCAAAGGTTCTTAGCTCAACTTCGCTCTAAGTGACTCCTATGAAG
>NW_025820042.1:0-2031 GCF_002878395.1 Capsicum annuum
TTAGGTGCACTAGTTTGATTTTTAGCAATTGTTTTGTTTTGAAATTGTATGTTGGATTTTGGTTCAATTATTGATATGTGGAGTAAACTGTTTGATGGTGGAATGGTGGGATAATCGTTATTTGAAGAGTTATTTTGGCAATTTGATTCCAATAGTCACCTGTTTCTGTCCGTAGACCCGTAGTCTATGAAATCGATCCGTGGTCGATGAAATCAAATTCCCTTGATTGAAATCAATTTTTTAGACGTATGAAATTTTTTTAAAATATGATGGCTAAAATAGTGAAAATTGAAAGATTAATAGCTAACTAGTTTGATTAGGTGCACTAGTTTGATTTTGATACTGCATGTTGGATTTTGGTGGGGTGTTTCTTTGTTTTTTTGGGGAGGAAAGGGGGGTTCATTTGAGCATTGACTTATTTCTATTGATAGACTTGTGGTCTATGAACTGAAAATAGGAGATTTGTTCTGCAGGTGTAGATTATGTTGAAAATAGGTATAAAAACCATCAATCCTAAAAGCAAAGCCGGTATTGGCTCTTATTTTGCTGGTAGCAGTAGAAAAAAAGAGTTGAGGAAGTTGAAAATGTCTCAAAAAGAAATAAAATTGACGAGAAAGTGTTCGAATCAGATCCGGAGTTAAAGGAGATAAGCGACTACGCCAAGTCTAGTGAAGATGTCCTTCCCGAGTGCAGTGTTAGTGATGACAGTAAAGAGAGCGAGGAAAGTGGGAAAAATAGTGATGATGGGGATAATGATCCCTTGTCCGTGCCATGTTTGTCAAGATTTATTTTTGTAGAGCGGTATGACCTTCGAACGATAATAGATGAGGTTGGATCTTTCTCGATAAAGATATCGGTCAGATCAAGAATGACAGCTAATCGAGAATTTAAGAAAGTTCTTGTTGACCAGGAGTGAAGAAAAGATTCAAGCAGTCCTGTTTTGGACACCTGAGAAACCTGTTGGAACATCTCAATTTTAATGGGCAGTTGGTCCATTATTTATCATTGCGACGCATCAAGAGTGATAAGTTGCATCATGAGATGTGGTTCTGCGTTAACAACAAGCCTGTTTGTTTTGGCTTAAAAGAATTTTGTTTGATCACGGGCTGAACTGCTCATCATACCCTAGTGAATAAAAAATGAAGAAGGTGTTAGACAAGGGGGAGCATTTTTTCTTTAAGGTGACAAAAAATAAAAACATTACGGCGGCCAACTTGTTGCACTTGATCAGAGGGAATAAGCTAAACGAGGACCAAAAGTTTAAGTGTTGTTTACTGTGGTTCTTGCACACCATGCTGCTTGCAAAAGATTCGACGAAGGTTGTCAACCCGAAACTGATTCAAATGGTTGATTCTTTGAGTTTCTTCGAGTATTATCCATGTGGAAAAGAGACATTTCAATTGATCCATGACTATCTGTAGAAGAAAAGTGACCTGAAGAAATAGAGAGAAGTATTTGATGAGAAGCAAAAGGCATCCTATGCTCTATTCAAATTTTCTTTGGCATTCATGATATCTACCATAAACCCTTTAGTGATTTTATCGTAGATTCTTATTTTATTTATATGCTGTCATAGTCTCTGAGTTTTTTTCCACTGTTGTACTGCTTATAGGTTTGTATCTATGCGGTCTTTCCTCATCTTGGAAAATTTGTTGGAAAATCAACGGATGAGCCCTTTCCTATTCCCCGCATCCTCAGATGGCACACTACAAAAGGTGAATAGATAATCGAAGGAGACCCATTCAAGTACAAAGGAAAAGTTACCGAGGTATGAACTGGTTTTTTACTATGCAATAATACTACTGTCATATCAAATGCTAAGTAATTGTTAATTGATATTTTGTAGAACGTGCACCCGTTTATCATCCCTACTGTTCCTGAGATGAAGATAGATTTCATGATTACGTTTAATCCATATACGGACGAGGTGAATAATAACGTCTTCGATGGCTTAAAAAAAGAGTTAGAAGGGGTGACTATCCTTATTTCAAATGAGGATACTGAAGATAACGGGGATTTGGGTGGTAACCC
>NW_025820043.1:0-1450 GCF_002878395.1 Capsicum annuum
TGTTTTTTCAAGATGAAGACGGCTTAATAGATATAACTTTATGTCTGGAGTTCTATATAGTGTAAAATAATTATCATAAATACAATATGCATTGCATTCACGCCTCGACCAGTAATTTTATACATACAATATATATGTAAAAGCAATATTAATAAATATTAGTTATGAATTCATAATTTTAAAAGCACAATAAATTATGTGCGAAAAAATCTTAAAGATCGATCGAATCCAGTTAATTTTTAAATCTATATTGTTGTATAAAAATTAACTGAATATCTTAAAGATTGTTTAGAAATCTTAAACAATATCGTTGATATGTATATAGTGCTCATGAATGAATCAGAATTTTGTACTAAAACAAATATCTTAAATAGTCAGAATTTTTGAAGGAAATTATATTATGTATATGAAAGTTTCAACTACATTAATTAAAAGGGAAGACACCAAAAAAATATAGTGTAAAACATTCAAGTATATATAATCAATAATTACATACTGCTAACCATTTTACAATCTTAAATAATCTATATGTAAAAAACAAAAAATCCACAAGGTAGAGTACTATACATCCCCTCTTATAAACAAATAAATAAATGCTTCTCTAGTATAGTATAAGATACATAAAAAGAAAATAGACGTAGAAAAAAAATATTAAAGAAAAACTAATAGGCATCAGTACAAGAGATGAATCCAAAATCTAGAGTCGTTCGACGAATTTATTGTATCAAATATAATCGACCGCTTGAACTCGATGAATCCAGCATTTAGACTCGTTCAGCAAATTCATTGTATCAAATATTATTGACCACCTGAACTCAATCCAGAATCTAGTGTCGCTCAGCGAATTCATTATATCAAACATAATTGACCACTTGAACCCGATGAATCCAGAATCTAGAGTCGTTCAGCAAGTTCAACGAATTCATTGTATCAAATATAATTGACTACTTGAACTCGATGAATCCAGAATCTAGAATTGTTCAATGAATTCATTGTATATCAAACATAATTGACCACTTGAACTCGATGAATCCAGAATCTAGAGACGTTCAACAAATTCATTGTATCAAATATAATCAACCACTTGAACTCGATGAATCCAGAATCTCGAGTCGTTCAGCAAATTCATTGTATCAAATATAATTGACCAGTTGAACTCACAGAACCCGCCCTAAATTCAAGATTTTGCCCCCCTCCCCCATCTCCACCCCCACCCCACCTCCCCCCAACCAAAATATTCATGGATCACAAAAAGCAATCAACTATAGGAGTTGTCTTCTTCAACTTGAACAACTCTAAATCATTCTCCAATGGTGTCAAATTCAAATCCAAACACAAAGCTCTTGGAGTACTATTTGATAATTTCTTCACAACATGATGAGGAACTTGATGAATATTATTACTACTATTATTTTCATTCAACATACCTCTATGTCTTCTCATATGTCCA
>NW_025820044.1:0-1054 GCF_002878395.1 Capsicum annuum
TTTTTCCTTTTTCTGCAATTTTTCAATTTTCTTTGCCTCCCTTGGTACCTCATTTAAGTTTCTAACCTAATTTTATGGTGTTTTATAGGTCATCATTGACCAATAATAACCCTACTACCAAAGGTTTCCTGATATACCAGCCACTATTGATATGTAGTGGGGCAAAACTATAGAGGTTTTCTATGGGATAGGATTTTGTGATGGATGATGTAGAGGATGAGTTGCCTAATTCAGCGGTAATATGAAAATGTTTAGGTGGGAGATACTAACTAAGCTAGTTCAAAAATACAACTTGGACTTGGTCTAAGAATTTAATGTTGTACTCTCCATGGTGGAGTGTTCCATACCTTTCCCTATTATACAAATTTGAGGAAGGATTTTCCTGTAGATGCATTCATATCAATAAGGCCTTAGTGGTTCCCAATCCCTCTAATGCGACCTTTGAGGCAAAGATCTGGGAGTATGATTTAAGAAAGGTTTCCTGATACTTTCCTTTAGAAGATAAAGCTAATGAAGTAAGGCATTACAAAGGCATTACAATCATAGAGGGACAAAAAATGCATACTTCTTGGTCGAGGCTAAGATTTGGTAATAGCTGGTGTCCTGGAGGATTCATCCTTCAAGAAATATTATGGACGTGATGTTTCATCGGGAAATAATGGTGGCATGTTTTATGGTGGGGATCTAGGTGAATATGGAGGAACAAATCATGAATGAGTGGCAGTAAGTCTATGCTAGGAAGAGGTCAACAATCTAGTTTTGCCATTTTTATCACAGAGAAGTGCAAATGGGTAAACGTTCTTGAGAAACACCATGATAACTTACAAAGTAAAATTGCACATGCAAGTGTACATGATCTACCATGTAATATAGTCTCCTTCAAGAAAGCTGAATATCGATCCCACGGGGAATAGTCCCAACAATTATTCAAATTCCTGTTTACTTATTTAGACTAATTTGATGCGAGGTAACCAAAAAAAGTTTTAAATCTGTGACTAAAAATAAAGTAAATAGTACGTCAAGTAAATACTTAAGACAATCAATAGAGTAAGCT
>NW_025820045.1:0-1424 GCF_002878395.1 Capsicum annuum
CTTCGACGAAAAAATATACTATTTTTACATGATTAAAATTATTTTTTTTGTCGTTATAGTAGGTGTTGAACCCCCTTCGACTAAGTTTTCTTTGAATATGGAACCCCTTTAGTTGAAATCCTAAGTTTTCTTTGAATATGGAACCCCCTTCGTTGAAATCCTGGCTCCGTCTCCGCATATAAAGCAATAACAAGTAACATGTTACCCAATACCTATTATATTAAATTTTGATGTAAGAAATGGCACTACTATATCTTCTTTTCTATGGATTTTTATTCATTAGTGCTACGATTATGTCGGGATAAAGGTAAGATTTTCATTAAACTGATTTTATATTTTAAAGTAATAAATTGTATTTTTTTTATGGACGAGGTTTACCAAAAATTAAAACTAAAGTTAAAATGTATTCAATTAAACTATAATTATCTAAATTCAAGCTGTTTAAAGCTTACTTAAGTTAATATGAATTGGACTCATTTTAACTAAACAATTGATTATAGCCAAACTCTCCTATTTTAATGTCTTAATTTGTTTTTTTTCCAAACTTGATGCATCATTAGTTCATTGGACTAGAAATGACACTTTGCTTTTAACAGAGGAGTACCATTTGACGCTTTGAACAAATGAAAATTATTTTTGCCCTCAATTTTGCTTTAAAAATCAAACTTCTTTGAATCATAATTAAACTCCCTTATTTATCTTTTGTAATGTCGATTTTATCTTTATTATAGAAAATTTATTTATGTAATACCTTTTTATGTTATATATAATTTATTTAATAATTTAAGTATTTATAATATTTTATGTAAGTTCATTAATGTTATACGTGCACATGCATAAATTTTTGTTTCTCTCACTCTTACTAGCACCATTCGTTTTTATATTACTTGACCATTCTTAATATGATACTCCACTTAAGAAATTTTTAATTAGAGCTGTATTTTACTAAACTAGCTTCATTAATAATGGTTTGAAATTTTAAATTGGGTGTGAAAACCATTTTTCCCTCTCAAATGTACTTTAAAAACTAACACACCCCCTCCTCCTTTTTACCTTGACAATGTCGATTTTGACCTTGATATTTGCAATGTCTTCTTATATTATACACTATTTATTTTAGTTAAGTATTTATATATTTTTATTTAAATTTTTTAGTACTATAAGTAGAATAACTTTTTTAATGAACTTGTCACAAAAGCTAATGCTATTTTTTATGATTGTTATTTTATTGAGATAATTCACAAGTATTTCCCTTCCCCTCCCTCCTCCCCCAACTATATCCGAAGTTGCTATGACACGCCTAAATTTTATGAAAATTTTATTACCCCCTAATTTTTTTTTTTATATATATTTTGTGCTTCTTTTTGCTGACGCGACGATTAAGCATCAGAATTTTTTATACTCATTTTGTGTTGACTTGGCCT
>NW_025820046.1:0-2695 GCF_002878395.1 Capsicum annuum
ACAAATATATTATCAAAAATAGTTTAAACTCAATTATTATTTGTTTAGTTAGGACATACCATTAATGACTATAAGTGGAATAAAAAGACCAACTTAAAAATTTCGATTCTAATTAAAAATGGTTCAAATATATCTTTATATTATCAAATTCCGATAGCTACTAGAAAAGCAAATTGAGGCATACATATGATTTATTACTATCACATTCAATTCAAGGAATGGAACATATTTAATGGGACATGTTTCACAAAATACTCATCATTTTGTCTTAGCCATCATAATATCATCAATATGGTGCATTGAGATTCAAACTCAACGTCTTACCCATATAAAGGCGTCTTAGGCATAAATCATTGGGACTTGAACTCAACATATTATCATCTTTTTTGATAATATTGTTCTTGAGGAATAAATTTAAAACATAAATGGTTCCAAACCAATTATTTTTCCTCAAATTCAACAATAATTATATCATTAATAGGAAAATACAAATAACATAAGGAATTACTAACCTTGATCTTTAGATTTATAATCTCACCTTATTTGGCAGAGTCTCGTGTTGATAACGTGTTATAAAACAATAAAGAATAAAGAAGAAGAGTAGAAAAAATAGAGAGAGTGATTCTTATTTCTTCTCTTGATGGATTCTTGAGGTCATCAAATTAAGAATACAATGAACAAAACCCCTTTATTCATAGGGAAAATACTCCTAGTTTCTGACTAAAAGACAGATACTTCAAATAGATATCAATTAGATCTTATTAGATCTTGACAGACATTCACTATAATGTAAATACATTTATAACTAAAAGAAGGTTTTAAAGTGTTAAGTATTTTTTGAGGAAATATGGATAGTTGGGTGATATTCTTATCCTAAAAAAAACAAAAGTGATATTTGTAGGTAATTGTCAAAACATGAGTGACTATCTATGGAAATTACTCGAAAAATATTTAGGAAGAAAAGATTTTTGTTGTTATTTTTCTGAACAAGATAATATGTTGTTAAACTAAATATATAACATATTTATTATCTAAACTATGGTTAGAGATTTACTTTAGAATAATTAAATCTTACTCATTCAGTTTGAACTATGTCATATGTCATCAATCAAAATACGAACTTGGGGAAAATGGAGAGAATCGAAATGGAGAGGAGCAAAATCCGTTTTAGATCATATTTTATGTTTTTTTAGGAAAACACACATCCATACAAATATTATTTGTGAAAATTATATTCAAAAACTCCGGATAAAATGAAGAAAAAAAAGTTTGATTTTTTGTGATCAAACACCACTAAAGAATTTCATTTTCAGTATATTCCAATTCCCATTTAACGAAGGAAAAATGAAAAAACATAAACTCAACTATAAATAAATAACCAATCGCATTCGTTGCTTGAAAATGGTGATCAATCGTCATTCAAGAAAAAATATGAAGAGCAGAGGAAGAAGAAATTAAATATCAAATTCCAAACAAACAATTTTTTCCTATTCAATATTTTAAATGCAAAGTTTTCAATGAAATTACAAATAAAATGTATATTAGAAAGTAACGCTGGCAGACTCACAATTTTCCCTTTCAATTGTACTTAACAGGCCGTGTATAATGTTTAACTATTTCGTTAAATAATCAAACAATTAAGAGGACAAATAAATAAATAACTCAATGATATATAGAAATCAGCAGAAACGAATCCAGAATTTTAATTAATTCAATTTTTATATTTTGCCCATTGATTAAATTAAAAAATATGAGTTCAGAATATAATATTTATTTAAGTTCTGATGATCTTTTACAGCCCGTGAGCTACATAAGCTTCTGAAAATCAATAGATATTAACAATCTTCACACGTTCAATTTCATTTCAATGCCAACATTCAAGAACCATCAAGTTTAAATTCCACGTAGATATGAAAGCGAAATAACAACTCATACAAAAAATATATAAAAAAAAGTACATAAAAAAAAAAACAGCAGAACCCAAATAACTCCAACCTTCAAGATGACTTCTAATTCTCCTTAGATCAATTTTTTTTTTGTCTTCAGAACGTATTTATGAGGTATTTATAAGGTGCAGAAAAAGCTCTAAACGCAAGTACGTCCAGTCAAACTTTCATAATTGTACTTTCGCTGCTTTGCTGCCTCTCCCTGTTTTCTTTTCTTTCGTTTTCATTTGGGCCACTGTGTTGTGCCATTTTATTTAATTATAATATAATATGTTTTCCATTTTCTATTTGAATCACTTCATCTTATTATCATTTTATTCTTACATGTGAAAAAAAAATGTAATACTATACACAAAGTAATAATTAACTCCATCGAATTATATTCTGATGAGTATTATACTACGAGTCAAATAATGATTAAATGTGAAGTTTTGGCCAAGTGTCACTCATTTGTTTTAGTTTATATGTTACGGTTGTGAATTAATAGCTAAGCAATGCAACATACAAAGTGGCATTGATGGCTTGCTCTACCTTCAGGTCCCTCATATTGAATGCACAATTATTAATCATCCTTCGGTTGGATCAACTTACACTAGGTCTAGCCCACTATAAAGTTTTGAGTGTGAAGTCTCTAGCTATAACACATAGTAAGTCTTTGAAAAATGGGTGCCAACAATAAACAAGCATTGACATTGTTGTTGGTGAGCTTTGCTATTTGTCTGAATAATGCTCAAGATTCCACAACACTT
>NW_025820047.1:0-2159 GCF_002878395.1 Capsicum annuum
GGTTTATGTTTTTGGATTGAAGTGTATTCATTTGGCTGGGGAATGTCTCGACGTACTATGTTGGCAGAAGACATTCGTGAGAAAGGACCGAGGCGTCGGGTAAAGCCGGAGAGCATAGTTAGGATTAGTATAGGTTAAATAGGATTTATTTTTGCATTTTTATTTATTTTTGGGACTGTATAATTGGACTGAACACTATACTTTTATTCGTTTTGTTTGGTTTGTTGGTTTGATTGCTTTACGTGCTTCTTTGTGGTTTGTACATTTGGAGTGTCAAAATTAGCCGATACGTTCCATCAAGCGACCGTGGTCGAACCACGAGATCGAGGGGTCCTAACACCTTCCCCTTGGTCAACAGAATTTCTTAGCCAAAATCTCTGTTTGCAAGCCAGTTTAAAGAGTCAAATTGTTTTGAAAAGGATTTTTCAAAGGTGACTTGGCACACCGGATTATGCCAAGTGGCGACTCTGTGCTTTGAATGTAAAAAAAAATTCTTTTTTCGGAATGAATCTTCATTTTGTCACTTTAATAATAAAAACCCTTTCAAACCTTAAAACGAATCTTTTGGTCAGAAAAAGGGGTGTGACACCTATTCAGGGCAACAAAGGTACAATATAAAGTTTGGTTATTATCGTATTAAAAATCTTGAAGCATTTATAGCTTCCAACAATTAGGATTCACTTTGTTTCGTAACTAACATTCAGTTCAAGTTTAAAGATTCTTGTAAACTAAAATGCATTGCGTAGGTTTATCGTATTATAAACTATTTCTATTTTATAAGTATTTTCTTATTGGTTAAACCTAAAACCGAACCTTTAAGAACCAAAAATTGATAAACCAGAACCGATAAGAAAATATCTTATTGGTTGGTTATTGGTTTTACATATTTAAAACTCAAAAACCGATAAATCGAATTAATAACACGTAAAACCGAATTGAACCAAATCGATCGATGCACACCCCTAGCCTAGTATGGGCTGACGGGGCTATTTCGATGGTTAAATGGGCAAAACAATGCGAATGGGCAATTTTTGGGCAAAATTGGTTTTTATAGCCTAAGGTTCAGGGGTAGGCCCGAGGCCTGGGCGTATTTTGGGCAAAAATCAATTGGGGGACTTCAAGAAGACTCTAGAGTGGCCTAGTATGGGTTGGAGGGGTTGGTGGGGCTATTTGGGTGGTCAAAAGGGTGAAACAGCGTGAACAGACATTTTTGAGCTAAATCCCACGGTTCCTTGGTGGGCCCAGGGCATAGTGTGTTTTAGGACAAAAATTGATGAGAGACATCTAAGCAGGCTGAGGTGTGACCTAGTGTCAACCGACGAGGTCTATGGGGCCATTTGGGTGGTCAAACGGTCAAAACGGCGTGACCGAGCCATTTTAGCACAAAATTGGTGTGCTATAGCCCATGGTTTCGGGGGTGGTCCTAGGGCCCGGGCATATTTTAGACTGAAAATCAACTAGGCCCCTCATGCAAGCGAGGAGCAGCATAGTATGGGTCGGCAGAGCCATTTGGGTGGTCAAATGGGCAGAACGATGCAAACAGACCATTTTCGAGATAAATCAGTACGCTGTAACCCACGGTTTAAGGGGTGAGCCCGGGGTACATACGTATTTTAGGCTGAAAATAGATTGGGCCCCCCAAGCAGGCTGGGGAGTGACATAGTATAGGCCGGCGGAGCCATTTGGGTAGTCAGATGGGCGAAACAACATGAACGGGCCATTTTCGGGCCAAATCGGTGTGCTATAGCCCACGGTTCTGAGGTTGGGCCCAAAGCGCGGGTGTGTTTTGGGCCAAAAATTGATCTGGATCCCCCAAGTAGGCTGAGGAGCAGCCTAGTATTGGGCGGTAGGGCTATTTGGATTGTCAAACGAGTGAAACGGCGCAAACGAACCATTTTTTGGCAAAATCGGTGTGCTATAGCCAACAGTTTAGGAGGTAGACCTAGAGATCGGAGGTGTTTGGACCGATCGAGGGCCCCCAAACAGTCTGAGAAGCGACCTAGTATGGGTCAGCGGGGCCATTTGAGTGGTCAAAAGAGCAAAACGACGTAAACAAACCAATTTTAGGCCAAATCGGTGTGCTATAGCCCATGGTTACAGGGGTGGGGTGGGGGCTAGAGCGTATTGTTTGCAAAAAATAGAAGGGGTACTGGCAAACC
>NW_025820048.1:0-1143 GCF_002878395.1 Capsicum annuum
ATTAGGAAAGTTTCAGGTATAAATGATGCAAAATACAGCAATTTATACCTGAAACTTTCCTAATCACATTTGTTAGCTCATTTACAGGAAAAAGGACTAAAAGTGTACGAAATAGATAATTAGTTCTCGAAACTAGGCTAAAATATGGGCAAAATATATTGATATAGGCGCGTAATTTCGCCTATCATCACTCAACATCATGTGCACTAAGATCTTTACCACATCGAGTGACAATTGCTAAGACATAAGCATCATTTTTGGAATTTTTCACTATGTCTCTCGGGGGGCCTCCCTTAGGCTTAGCATTAAGTGCAGTTGAGATTTGGATAATTTGAGTCTCCAATTGCTTGATTGAGTCTGAGTCTGATACAACCATTTGGTTGACTTGAGAAAAGTCCCCTTTTAGTTCTCGGACCATTTTTTCCATACCTTCCACTCGTATTAAGATTATAGCAAGCACATCCTCAGTTTTGAACTTTTTGGGATCCATAGAATTTGAGTCCTTTCTCTACACTCGGTCATTGGAGGGAACATACCTATCTAACTCTCTTTTGTTATCCCTCTAATCATGATCTTTATCTCTATCACATCATTCACTTACTCAATCATAATCATTCCAAACTTGGTTCCCACCTTTCCTTTAGTATGCCGGGCATGAACCCTGCGAGATAATTAGCCAAGTAACTTATCTCCTCATCAACGGCCTTTGCTTCATCTTTATCATACCCTTTATAAACCATGGTATTAACCATTTTTGTCAGTGCTCTCATCGTATGCTTGGTAAGGAGTTCTAATTATGTCATCATCTTAGCCATATTTTCATTCCTCTCTTCATCTTTTTTTCTTTGCTCTTTTTTCACAATTAAGGCAGCGGGAGGTCCTAGGGATACTTTGATGTCCCTTGTATTCCACCTGCTATTTTACTTTGCAATTTTCTCAAGCACAGTTGAAGCCACTCCATATGATAACTTTTTAAGAGAACCACTGAAAGTGTTGTCCACCATGGTTTTGTTTAATTAGTCTAACGTCTATTAGAATATTTGGAGAAAAATCTTCTCCAACACTTCATAATTAGGTCATTGCATAAGACTGTCATTAAACCTTTCTCATACTTCATACAACGGCTCCCCATTGAGTTGACAA
>NW_025820049.1:0-7942 GCF_002878395.1 Capsicum annuum
AAGGCCCAACAATGGTGGATCTAGCTCAAATTCAACCAAATCTTGCTACAAACTTAGATCTAGGCACCCTATGTGCTAGAGAGAAAGGATCTAGCACTAGAAACTTTCAAAACACAAGACAACACTTTTTTTTCGTATTTTCGGATTTTTGATTCTTTTTTGTTGAGATTTTCTTTATAAGAACACTAAAATCAAGATTTAGGGATGTTGGAACAACCCTAAACAAGGCTTTGATACCAAATTATATCCTAAAGGAAGGCTAAAACACAAAATTGACAATAGAAGCTAAAAATCAGCAAACACACAAAAGGAAAAACAAAACACATAGAAGAAAAGAGATGAAGAAGAGATGCATA
The DNA here is from genome assembly GCF_002878395.1 of Capsicum annuum. NCBI lineage: Eukaryota > Viridiplantae > Streptophyta > Magnoliopsida > Solanales > Solanaceae > Capsicum > Capsicum annuum. The sequence goes on from NW_025820049.1 coordinate 357, forward strand.
AAGTAAAGATAGTAGAGAGACCCTTACTTCCACTATATGATTAACAAAAGGAGATGTATCAAATCTCCAATCACACGTCACTAATGGGAGCTCAAACCACTCTCTTAGGTGAACCAAAGGACTCACACTTCCTCAAGCACACCTTTCTTGCCAAATAACCCAATATAAGTAAAAAACCAATTCCAAATGTATTCAAGGTCCAAGTTTAGGTTTTCCTCTCTTAAGGAGAAGGATAAGACTACAATCTAACACTAAGATTACAATCTAAAAAGTCACTCAATTCATTATGCCAAAACTAATGAAAATGGAAGATAAAAGGTCTATTTATACTATTACATAACAATGACTAAAATACCCTTAATGAAGGGTGCTCCTTTGGAGTGTAAAAGAGAGGTATTAAAATACCACAATGCCCTTAGTTGAGGCTCATATGTGATGTATAAATTCCTCTTTATCTCTTTAATTTGGACAAGTCTTTGTAATGGTTCCAAAAGGTCTTCAAGCACTTGCAAATCTGAGACTTGATCCTTTGACAATCCAAAGCTTGAACCTTCTACAAGACCTTGTAAACCTTGTGCTCTTTATGCTTGTATCACAAATGGTGATATGTTAAAAGTTACACACACTGAAACTAGTAACATATCTAATATTATCACTCTCATAGATATGTTTCACATTCCACAGTTCAAATATAATTTTTTGTTAGTCTCAAAAGCTACTAAACAACTACAATATTCTGCTAACTTTTTTTCTAACTTTTGTGTATTTTAGGATCTCTGAAATGGAAAGGTGAAGGAAATTGGTAGAGAAAGAGATGGCTTGTACTAATTATTGAAAAAAGGATTACCAGGAACTAGAAGAACAAGCTTCTTTAATGTGATACCTTTAAATAGTACAACTATGGAATTATGGCATAAAATACTTAGCCATGGTTCTTATAAATTATGGAGTTGATTGCTAGGTTTGGATGATAAAAATACTACTACATGCAATATTTTTCCATTTGCTAAACAAGTTGGGCTATCTTTTCCAACAAGTGTAAAAGTTAGTAAAAAGGCTTATAATCTAGTCCATATGGACCTCTGGTCCATATAAAGTAGATAATTGTGATAGTCATTGATGTGCTATAGAACTATAGCACTTTTGACTCTTAAAATGAGAAAAATATATAAGTTTCTGAGGTTGTTTTGTTAAATATAATGCGTTTTGGGTATGTTTTATAGGAAATCGTGTTTTAGTTGCTAAGTTCATGAAAAATATGAAAAATGTGATTTTGGATACTTATGGGAGCAATTATGGATATTTGGGACACTTTATAGATTGATCATGACCAAAGTATATGCGTAAATTGAAGAAGAGCTGAAAAATAACTTTCGGCATATGCCAAGTCAGCATTCGGACCGTATGTAGCACATGTGGACTGTATATGGGCAAAGCATGTATCAGAAGTCAAAAATCCTAAGAACTAAACCTATAGGAAATTTTGGTCCAGACACATGTGATCGCTACATGCACACACCCTGCAAGCACTAGGTACCATATATGCGTACCCTACAGGGCGCATGTAGCAACCATAAGTAGCTACTGACCCTTTTTTATCCTATTTCGTACGAGCTTTAGTTATAGGGTTTCCTCATGTACTATAAATACTCCTTATATGTTTTTAAGTAGAAGTTACACACTCTTGATACTGACAAACATATTTTGGTTCCTGATGAGTGGTGATTTTAACACTCATTTGCACTCAACTTCCATGCACATTACCAAGTTTTGTATAACAAAATGAGACATAATCATGATTTAATGCACTAATATCCATATTTTTTGTAGCATAGTATTAGCGAGATGAAAAGAGGTGGATTGAAGCTAAAAGAGATCAAGTGGAAGCAAAGAAGTGTAGCTGAAGACCTAAAGTAGTCATCAACACCTGTTACTGTGATCATGGGATAAAGTCCACAGTCACGGTCAGTCAAGATGGTCAATGTAACTTAATCGCGAACTATACCGCGGTCACGTTGGTTGTGGTCACAGACAACCTCATGCGATTGCGGCTAAGCGGAAATATTGCCCAAGGTAGTTTTGTAATTTCACTTGGCCGAATCCCAAACCTTATATAGGCAAAAACCCTTTCTTCTTTGGGTATTGCTTACCTCATAGATATTTTTGAATTTGAAACAATAATCCTAATTAGGCAAGACTGTAGGTAATTTTGGAGACTTGAATACTTAGAGTTTTGTACAGAATGGATGGTTTGGATGATCCTTAAGGTATATCTTTCTCAACTGTATTCATAAGTAGCTAAGTAATTTAGTCTTAGGATTATGCTGAACTAAAGTGTATTTGTGTGTTGGTGTTGATGTGTTTACATGATTTCTAGTTGTTGAGTATGGATTTCACTATCACTTGAGTTTAATAGTTGGAATTTTGTGGGTGAAAACCCCAAATCTCTAAATGGGTTTGATGGGTCAAAATCCCAAACTCTAGAAAACCTTCACCATCCTAGAAAGAGGGATGAAGGTGAACCCATGGAAACCTATAGCATCCTTGAAAAAGGGCTATAGGGGGACAAGGCACTGGTGGATAGTTAAATATGAGGTTTACTACCTTTTGCAATCTTAGAAATAATTGCAAATGGAGTGTAAGTCATGTCATGGGCATCTTCCTAGAAATAGGAATGCCCAGTTGAGGTATTGGGTGACTATGTATGGCACACTTGTTAGGTGCTCAAAAGAGCCAATAGGTGAAATCTTTGAGGTTTAGTTGAGAAACTAGCTGCAAATACTTTCGAGCTATCCTATCTCTCACTCAACAACTAGATATCATGATGAACCATCTCTAACCTACACACTTTATACCTTTAGGAAGACATAATCCCAAGGTTCTCCCCAAACTTGATTCTAAAACTAAAAGTGTCACTATAGCTTGTTATAACTTAACAATTGATACAAACTAAATACCGCCCCCTCCCTCCCCCACTTTTATTTTATGTTGTGTTTTCTTACATTCCAGGTATCCCTTTAGTAATTATAGCACCCATAGGACTTGAAATTTGCATTTCACTCCTTGTGGATTCAACCCCAATGCAAGTTGGGATATTGACAACGATCGCCTTACCCCTAAAATATGGGAGTAAGTTGAACATTATCAAAATGGCGTCATTGTTGGGGAGTGGAATATAGATTTCACTTGTGTAGTGTGATTTTTACTTGGGTATACCTGGGGTGGTGTGATTTACTTTCTTTGTTGTTTTTGATTTTTTTTGTAAGGTGATCGTAGTGTTCACTCAATAATGAGTGACAACACTAGTAACAAAGGGCACTTTGATGTTCATCTCAATGACAAGGGACAACTCAATGATGAGGGCCTAATAAGTGCAATTCGTATCTCACCAACTAATGGGAATGGATTTTTCTATATAACTAGTGTTGTGTTACACATGTTACAAATGAAGGGGCTATATGGTGGTCAAGCATATGAGGACCCCGATATTCACTTGAAGAATTTTGTGGAGGTGTATACACCATTCAACATCACACAAGAGTCTATTCATCTTTGTCTTTTCTCGTTCTCTTTAATGGGTGAGGCAGTGTTGTGGTTCTATTCACTCCTACCCAGTTTAGACACTACTTGGGATGATCTTACCAAGGTTTTCCTTAATTAATACTTCCCACCATCCAAAATGCTCCAAATGCAGGATAAGATCATAAATTTTAGGCAATTGAGTAGGGAACCATTGTTTGAAGCATGGGAAAGATTCAACAAAAAACTGGCGAAATGTCCAAACCACGAGGTCCCAGAGAAGATGTTTCTCCAAATCTTCTACTGGGCCCTTGACCCGCTTAAAAAAACTGTGGTGGACAATGCAGAGGAAGGTTCCCTAGTAAAGATGCACTATCGTGTGGCAATTAAATTGTATAGAGAGGTGATGAAGCAAGATCGGGGTTGGCATACCTAAAACACCGAAGTTCCCAAAAGCTCTCTCTCTCTACATTCTTGGTTGACAAAGAACAAAGAAAGCGGGATGAGGAAAGAGAAGGGAGCATGGAAAAAATGATGACCCAACTTGAGCTCTTGACAATGCATGTTATGGGTACACCCACAAAAGCCATAAACATCGTAGCATCTAAGGTCTATGAGGATTATGAGGAGGCTAAGAAGTTGGATAAAGAGATTTGTTATTTAGCAAACTATTCGGGGGGTTTATTCTCTACCCATCAAATGCAAGATGGGAATCAAGGATGGATGGACCATGAGTATGATAGGGATTGGAGGGATAGAGAGTGTGATTATAATGGCTATATGCCCGCTTCCCCCATGATCAATCTAAAAACAAAGAGTCATGCTCCATTGACCCCGAAAAGTTTAAAACTGAGGATGTTTTGGCCCGAATTTTGAATAGGGTGAAAGGTACGGACAAGATGGTCCATAAATTAAAAGGTGACTTCACTAAACTCTCTCAAACCGTGGTGGTTCACTCTACCTCCATCAAATAACTACAGATTCAAATTGGGAAAATCATCACGCAATTAAATGTTACGCCTAGAGGTGGACTCCCTAATAACACAGTTGCTAATCCAAAGAATGACGCTCAAGTCCTAGCAATTATCACTAGGAGTGGGAAGACACTTGATGATCACTTGAAAGAAGAATCGAGTGGAAAGATGCCTAAGACTAAGCCAAAAGAGGTGTTACCTCAAAATTAAAAAGAAGATGATGAGAAAATAACGAATAAATGGTTGAGGTTAGAAAGCCATAAAGTGAAACAAGGCCTACAATACAAGTTCCTCCCTCGTTCCCTCAATGATTGCAAAGAAAAGAGGAGGGTGACAAGCTAAAAAAATTTATGTCCAAGCTTAGCAATCTATTAATAAACATCCCATTGCTTGAGGCGACCCGAGAAATCTCGGGATATGCTAACCTAATGAAGAAATTAATGTCGAAAAAGAAGCTTGTTGAAGGTAACACCATTGAAGTCACCCATGGTTTTAGTGCTATCATGGATAGCAAGATTGAGGAAAAGAAAGATGATCCCAGAACTTTCATAATTCCCTGTACCATTGGAATGCATGTGCTTGCAAAAGCCCTATGTGACCTTGGTGCAAGCATCACCCTTGTGCCCTTTGTCATCTACAAAAAAGCTTAGTTTGAATGCCCCTACCCCTACCTCTATGCGACTCTTGATGGTGGACCAATCTATCAAAATACCGATGGGAATTTTATTTGATATACTAGTTAAAATAGACAAGTTTATACTTTCGGTGAACGTTGTGGTCTTGGACTGTGAAATAGACCAAGAGGTACCTATCATCCTTGGTTGTCCATTTTTTGCCACCGGAAGGGCCATTGTAAACTTAGAAATAGGGGAGATAAAGTTTAGGGCGCAAGAGGATGAAGTCACTTTCAAGGTTTGTAAGACGAAGAAGCAATCTGCGGAGCTTTAAGTTGTGTTCATGGAGGATGTTGAGATTGAGGAGGTAAAAGAAGGGGGCTTGAGGACCCTTCTTGAGAATGAAAAAACAAAACGGCGTGCCACGATGTTAAATAAGGCGTTGTGTGGGAGGAAACCCACAAATGCCACAAAAGTGGCTCGTATCCTTTCTTTATGATGTTGTACCTTGGATTTTTGTTTTGGCATTTCAATAACCATGCATTTGTGGCACTATGTAGTCCATTGGATGATCTTAAAAAATGAAAAAGTGTGAAATTTTTGTATTGAAACCTAAACAGGGGAAAACTACCAATTTGTGAATTAAGTTGAATAAGGGAAAACAGGGGAGCAGAAATGCTCTCAGTTACTGTGAATGTGGCTGCTTTATCTATATGACCAGCTAAATCCCCCATTTTCCTCACACTTCCTTTTCAAATCTTACTCTCTAATTGGACCAAAGTCTGGCCAAGTTTATGAGCTCTCCAATAACATCCTTCCATTCTTCTTACATCACAAATCTAGTGGGTGCCTTGAATTAATGCTATGATTTTTTAAAATAGGCCAAAGAATTCATGATGTAGAAAGGGCCTAAGTCTTTGGTTCTCATGTTTCCATTTTTTTATACTTGGTATTTGTGTGGTGTTTAGCTGTTAAAGTATGGTGTGCACACAAGTAGGGAAGTCTTGAGTACCCAAAAATGTGTACGAAATGGAGTGTGAACACCAAGTGTTTGATATATCACCCAAATAAATATTCAATAATGATTTTTACATTCGAAAGGGCATAATCTATCACCTAATAGACTTGTTCATTGGTCTTAATATGATTCCATATTGTAGAACATGCTAGTTGTCTAAAAATTTGGAAATGTTGAACATAGAAAGCTGGTGGGAACTGGTCTCAGTTACCGCAATCGCGGTCATTAAACCGTATCGCACCAGCATGGACACAGTTATAGCCCGCTATCATGGTAACCGAGGGTAGTTTCCTGCCATGCCAAAAATCCTGCAATCCAAATTTTTAACCAAACACCACCAAGTACCCATTCAATGAGCTTTAGTAAATAATGTGGCACAGTTTGTGCATAAATTTGTCAATGATTAATGTCGTTTGTGACTAGTGCTTTCAGGATAATCTCATGGACAAGTATGATCATATCCAATTCATGGCACCCGAGTGCCACACTCACTACTATTGTGATCTTTCAAGGACAAAGCTTCTCCCAGAGAGAGGAATTTGCTTGAACAATGTGTTGAAAAAGCTTACAGCATTCCATGACAATCCTGAAGCTACAAGGTGGTGGTGTTTTGCCCCAGATCCATGCAATGTAAATGATCAATGGGTCCTTGAATTCTATGCCAACATTAGCAAAGTTTCTTTCTCGAATCCATCCAACATAACTATTAAGATCCGGGGACAAATGGTTCACTTTGGGGTAAAATAAATCAAAGATGTTTATGGGCTCCCCCATACAGAAATGGGTGAGTTCAAATCAAATGGGTGTAAGCTAGGAAGTTGGTTGGCGGAAAGATTGTGTCCCTGAATAAAAGTCTCATGGACGAAAACAAAAAGAAATATCTCCATGAATGAGTATAATTTCAAGGCTTGTATTTCATTGCACATTATATGTAGCTGAGTCTTCCCTTGCACCCACATGACAGCAGTCCAAGATCTGCATTCTCAAACGGTTTTTACATTTTAGACGGCATTTCTTCGGATGTTGGTTAGCTCATGGTCAATGAAATGGACCACTTCAAGGACCAAGGTGGTACGCATCTCTTCTTTTCCTCACTGATTACTGAGATTTGTAGGAGAGAGGGGGTTGAGGAGTATGTTTGAGATACATGGGTGTGCCCGAGCCCACATATACCCCTTAAGGATTCGATGGGAGGTCGCACCTGGGAAAGGTAAAAAGTAAGAGATTGACTTAGGGAAGTTAGTATAAATTGAGCCTGAGTTCTATAAGCCATCTACCACCGGTCCTCTTGAGAATATTGGAGTTGATATTGCTGACATCAGGGAGCTTGTGTCTAGTTTTCCCCAAGTACCGAGAGAGCCCTCTACCACTCATCATTCATATGTGTCACGGTTCGATTATGATAAGTGCAAAGAGGATCAAAAGAAGCAGGAAGCTACCATGGCTAGGCTTGAGAAAGCC
>NW_025820050.1:0-1451 GCF_002878395.1 Capsicum annuum
ATTATTGTTCTAGAATCTTTCTGATTTATAGTACTATATAAAGGTTCTTGAACTATGTGCTTCGAAGTGGTTATGTGATCGTTCTTACCCAAGTTATTTTTTGGTTAAGTATGGCTTATACACCATTCATGTTCATATAAGCTAAGGCATAAGCCATACTTTGGATTAAGGTTTAGATTTTTCTTTTAACAAAATGGTGTTTTTTTTTCTGGCTATTGTACTAAGTTCCTCATAGGTTTCAATTAATGTATTAACAATTTTAGTTATGAAAAGAGAAAGTAATGTTTGTGTTGTTTCTTATTTTTGAGCCTTCATGACCCCGAGAGCATTTACTTATGAGTAAAGTTTGGATTTTTAGACAGTTCTATCTGCAGATAACTTTATTCGTTCGGAAAATTTGTGCAAATCTCTTTATCTATAGAAATAATGCTCATGTTTGATCATTAGCTGATTCGCTGTATCATCCCAATTCTATGCAAATATGCTAAAATCTAAATGTCATCATTTAGAAATGGTTTTCTATGTAAGTAGTTTTTTTGAGTTAAGGTTAAGATTTTATTTAGGAGGTTGTTTGTTCCATCTGTTGTGAATGTTATCTCTAATAAATTTGTGGATTTTTCTGTGTAATCGATTGAAGCTAGAATTACACCTTTCTCGACCTAATATGGTAGAAGTGGTGATGCATTTTGTCATTATAGTTCCCAATTTTGGTGCTTCATGAATTTTTGAATGATATTTAGCTATTTTATTTGGTTAAGTATGGCTTAAGCTAAGGCATCAAATGTAAAAGATTTTACTATATGTTACTTTATCAACTGGAAAATTTAGAAAAAATAAGGGATTGGTTATTTTGCTAATGTTCATAGGGGAACAAATGTTTTGTCTTGGCTGATTAAAGTTAATTGTCGCGGCTCTTCTTGGCCTCTCTTTAAATTGGTGGTGTGAGAAGTATTCTAATCAAAATAAATTTTCCTTGAATTTTTCATTGATGTCTCTTTATGTGCATTTGATACATGTTTCTTTGTTATCGTCCTTGCTTATTTTAACACAGTATTAATTCTTTATACTTTATTGTTTTCTTTGCATGAACCTACTTGGGAGTTCAAATGGACTCTTTCCCTTTTAATTTCATAACGGGCCATTGAGGCCCGTCGCATTGAGTCAAGCCCGAGAGAACGCCTAAGTAGACAATCTCATAGTGCACAGATGCAAAGAGTTCAAGGAAGAAGCACGGATTAAAGTCCCGTAGTCGAAGCGGCTAAGAGACTTAGAAGTATCCTTTATTTTCTTAGTTATTTATCGTTGTCTTTATGTATTCATTTCCTTGTTGTCTTATTTCTTTATTTGTTCAGGCCACGAAGCCAAAGTTGTATTTAATACAGGTGGAGCAAGGTTCGAGCCAAAGGCTCGAAAATTAGATTAGGACAGGTGAATGGGTCGAAAGCCCAATT
>NW_025820051.1:0-3012 GCF_002878395.1 Capsicum annuum
TAAGGTCATTTCGGTGGATAGAAAGTTTTATTACTATAAATAGGGAACAAGTTAGTATGGTGGTCGAATGACCATGGGTAAACTCATAAAAAATTGGAAAGCACACTTTGAGTTTTGAGGCCAAGGCATGGTAGATGTTGGCCTGACATAGATTGTGTCCCACTACTGAGGACAATGTGCTCAGTTTGGTCTACACGGCATTGATAGCAGTGATTATAGCAGGCTATAAATTTGACGTGGACTAGTTCTTATCTAGGGTGAATGTGGGAATGAGCATTGGGAAGATAAAAGTTGGTTCTAGAATTCCCATATATGATCACTCAGATATGTTTGGCAACAGGGGTGCTGGAAATTCGAGAGATTGATTAGTTTATTGAGCCTAAGAATACTACAAACTTGAGATTGATTCGAGATTAATGTAATCATATAACCAGGAAGCAAAAGCAAGGTGCAAAATTGCTATCTCAAGCAATGCATAGAAGGGGACAAAATTCATAAGCTACAGGAGTTGATGATGTTAAAGTTGAGGTGGCCAGTCTGAGCCATAACATACTAACACAGCAGGCCTATCTAGTACTACTATTTCACCACCTACTGCATCCCCATAACTATCATTATCCAGATCGGTACCACTTAGGTATGTGATTGTTTCCTAGGCTAGATTATATAATAAAAAGGTTTGGAACTGTTGAAGAAAAGATAACGTTCGTGGAGAATGGTGTGTAACCCTGGGTTGAAATCAAGAAGGAAGAACAAAGCAGAAGAATCCAGGGAAGACTTGATGCTTTTGAGTAGTGAATTTCATGTTAGTTGGAAAGTGACCAAACCCCTAACATTGGGTAGGTAAAAGCTAAGGTGGCTGAGATACGAAAGTTGGTTGATGATTTATATGATAGGATGCTTGTCCCAACACCTATTATAATAGAGGTTGAGCTCGAGGTAGAAGTTTAAAACATTAGGATAGTCCTAGTGGGATAAGAAAGCAAAGAGAGAAAGAAAAGAAAAAGCTAAAGCACTAAAACTGAAAATCTGAAAAAGGAAAAAAGAAAGTATATAGAGTGAGAAACACTGGTAGGTGAGGTTATGAGAGATGACAGCTGGTGCCAGTAGCTCAGAATAGGTAAATAATGATGTTGAGAGTGGCAGTGATGTAGCCCAAACACCAAACATACCATTGATTCCATCAGTCACAACCAGTGCCACTATTGCAGAGAAAGTCCCGATAGCTTTTGGGAGTACCATTGAGGAGCGTGGGGCACAATCTGAAGGTCCCCGTGATGATACAATTTTAGCAGGTGCCTAGGTATGTCCTCTTCCTCCTTAATTTTATTGATAAATACACTAACGACAGAGCATATATTTTAGTTGGGGTAGGGGGTGTGCCAAAGTCACCTGGGTTATTCTTGCCATATCTCCAAACCCATAGGCCACAATCTTAAAAAGATTATGAACTAGCATATTTGTGTTGTTCTTGTGTATATTGTTTGATGCATAATTCAAAGAATAATGTGTATAGGTAGTTAAGAACGTGTTAATAATTTAAAAAAATGAATGCCACTCTTGAATTTTTTGTGTAATAACTATGTGACTTGTGTGTGCATGTGACGGCTGAGAATCTCTTAAGGGCATTATAATTAGAAATCAAATTAATTGTGGCTTGTAGTTGCATCAACTGGATAGGTAGTGACTGATATTATGACTTTGTACCATGTGATAGTGAGGTATTACTTAGTCTACAGTGTGCACGAAATCCAGAACTTGCCTGGTTACTTTTGCCTAGAATGTAGGATCGTCGATTAGGAGATGATCATAGGCCATTTTTCAAATTAGTCCACTCAAGCCTAAATTCCAAACCAAATGAAATATGAATCCCTTGATTCAAAAGTTGAGCCTAATTAACCCATTTTTGTTTACACCAATTTCACCATCTCATTTCAACTACAATGAAATTGTTTTGGATCTGGACACCGTGCACCTAAACTCAGGTAAATCACCTAAGTTGAGGGTAGCTATTATAGGGGTACATAGGGAAAGATGAGTATGAAATAACAAGTGTAGAAAGAAAATGAACAAGAGTAGATGCAGTGAAAATAAAAGAAATAATAGAAAATTTCATGAAAGATAAAACAAAAAGTAAACAATAAAAGAGAATCACACCTGACCCACAAAAAGACATGGATAAAATAGAGGAACAAGGGTGAAATCAATTAAAAGGTGGTAGAAAAAGTGGACCCCAAAGAAAACGTAGTGCCAAGGAGGTTAACCCACATAAAATATCCCTGATATACCGTAACCAGCTCCAAGCCTATGTTATTGTCACATCCCAAAAGGATGACGACGGACAAAGCCGTATACACTTATTTTACTAGCACTAAGTGACATACACAATATTATGAGACAATAGTGAGCACGATACCCAACAAAAGATATATATATACACGAGGGGGGTTATATTAGCAAGACTGTACAATACAATGCTACGTGATGTCCATAAAGCCTCTAGTCAGTTTAACACACTATACTACAAGTTACTAGTTGGTATTAGGCCCGACATACCCAACCAGAGACTTATACATATACAAAAATATGTTAGGCATAGACTGGCTCCAGAGAGAGTTAGAGCTGACCAAAATACCAGATGAAAATGGAAAAAGAGTCTAACATAAACGTCGAGGATCTCAGCCTATATTTATAAAATATGGTGGGCTAATAAAATATGGTGGGCCTAAGATGCCAGTACATAAACAACACATACTGGTATAAAAGCAGAGAGAATAACAGCTGGACAAATACAGAAGCTCATATGAGTCAAATGATAAATGGAAAAAAGATAAGCTAACCAAAATACATATACAATATGAACTGATAACTTATGCACCAACTGTAGTAGCATCATATATAATATTTAGAAAAATGTTCTTCATAATATAGGACCTATACATTGCCTAGGTGATGCACTTATCATATAAGTCATACAAATGATCATATGATGGCCTTCCGAAGGCAATCTAA
>NW_025820052.1:0-2390 GCF_002878395.1 Capsicum annuum
AAAATATCTCAAAAATAACTTTATTTAGTTATTTATTTTTTAACTAAAAATTATTAAAATAAAACAAGAATTAAAATATATCAGTTTAAATATAAGTATAAATATTTAATATTGATAAACAATTTAAAATTTAGGGAAGATCAAAAATCACGTGTCTACAGTGGAAAACAATATTTCAACCTACGGTGGCACGTAGTTCTGGGGTATGAAATTGTAGTAACTTACCCAACTCGGTGCTAAATACTACTCCCAATATAATGCTCAAAATCTCAAGAAAATCCACATTTTAAGATAATCTCATGGTTTATACTGAAAACATCAAAAGGGTATGTAATCTCAATATGAAAGTGGATTTCAATTCTATAGTGACCAAAAAGGCTCAAATCTTTCTCAACAATCATAGGATGCTTATAGCACGTCAATTCTCAAAATAATGATCTCAAATGGGGCTTAAAGACCCATACTTCAATCTCGAAATAAAACATTTAGAAATTCATGCTTGATCATTTACATACTCATAATTCATCATAAAATCTGGAAATTTCAGCAATACTTCATAAAATATGCTCATACTCATGTTATTCATCTTCTAAAACATCAAAAAACTTATAATCTCATAGACAACAACATAGGGTATAAATTCATACTTCAAATTCATAGGAAAACATGTAAAATCATATATCTTTGTAAATTAATGCAAGTTTTGGGCACAAGAACGAAAGAATTGTTCTTGTTCAAAACCCCACATACCTTGGGTTGTGAATTTAGATGAACAAGCTTGCTTGAGACTCCTTTTTGTACTTTTGAGTGAGTGTTCTTGAAGTTTTTGACTTGGGAACCTTGAATCTTAAACCAATTTGTAAAAACTATGGTGGGATATTGAGGGTCTTGGAGAAGGAATTAGGTTTTGTTCTTGAGGGAGAAAACCCTAGCTCTTGGTGCTTGAAAGAATCTGAAGTTCTATACTTCGCTTTGGATACATCTAGGTGTTAAAATGGTGGAAAAAAACCAAAAAGTCCTTTTAAAAATGGCTTTTAATTCGCTGAACAGGATATGCAATGGCTCAAGAGACGGCCCATCGTTGGCTAAACTGTCCATCGGACCGTTCTGTCGCTCCTGTGTAGAATATGATTTTTTTGTCTTGTTCCAACGACGCTGGGTGACGGTTCGTTGATAGCTCGACGGTCTATCAGGCCTGACCGTCGTACTCCACTAGTGAACTGAGCTTCTGCCTTACTATGACGGCAATGGGCGACGGCCCATCGCTAGCTCGACTGTCTGTCGGCCCTCACCGTCGAACCTGGGCAGTTCGGCAGCTCGCTGTAAAACATCCATAACTTTTTACTCTAACTTCGGATTTAGACGAAATTAGTATCGATGGAAAGCTTACTCCATTCTCCACATGATAAAAATTCAAAATTAGGGAAATTCTATATAGCTCAAGCATCACTCACTTAGGAAGTCATTCTTATATCTTCTATAGACGAAGTTAGGCTTAAAGAAAGATCAGGGTATTACATTTCACCAATAATTTTAAGGAGATTCAATAGAAACAACAGAAAAATCTATGAATGTCAAATGAGAGATCTTAACAAGCCATTTCTGTTCAACGGTACTCACTTCAAGAGGTGGAAGGGTAAAGTGCTTTTCTACTTAAGTTTTATCAATGTTTATTATGTGTTAACTAAGAAGAATCCAAACAAAGTAGATAACTCTTTCACGAATAATGATGAACTTATCAATTTTCAAGAGAAATTTAAAAAATATGATGGTTACTCCTACAAATGTCGGTATTTTTTATTTAATTATCTATCTGATAATTGTAAAAACAACCAAGAAGAAAATTAACATATTCAAGAAAAGAGACCGTGTTTTGTCTATGTCAAGAGTGGGCATATTGCTCGATTTTGCAAATTTTAGAAATGTGGGCCTACACCTCAGACAAACATTACTAAAGAACTATTTGTGGCAATGATAATAGACATAAACATGGTGGAGAATTTTGATGGATGGTGGGCTGACTCTGGGGAAAATCGTCATGTTTGTTATGACAAAGATTGGTTTAAAAAATATATTAATTTTAGGAGCCCAAAATCTCATGCTTGGAGATTCACACACAACTCTACTTGGAATGGGAGATGTCGAATTGATTTTTTACTTTTGGAAGGTATTAATTTTAAAAGATGTACTTAGTAAAACATGCTTCAAACAGATGATTGAATCTGACTAGTGTGTAATTGTGACAAATAATGTTTTTGTGAAAAAGAGGTATGCTTGTGATGAGATGTTCAAGTTGAATGTTGAAATGAATAAAACATCTACTTCTGGGCATGTTCGTTTGTGTCATATAAATAGTCATTATGTGGGAATCATGAGTAGTTTAAGATTAA
>NW_025820053.1:0-2295 GCF_002878395.1 Capsicum annuum
TTAGGTGCACTAGTTTGATTTTTAGCAATTGTTTTGTTTTGAAATTGCATGTTGGATTTTGGTTCAATTATTGATATGTGGAGTAAACTGTTTGATGGTGGAATGGTGGGATAATCCTTATTTGAAGAGTTATTTTGGCAATTTGATTCCAATAGTCACCTGTTTCTGTCCGTAGACCCGTAGTCTATGAAATCGATGCGTGGTCAATGAAATCAAAATTCCCTTGATTGAAATCAATTTTTTAAACGTATGAAATTTTTTTAAAATATGATGGCTAAAATAGTGAAAATTGAAAGATTAATAGCTAATTAGTTTGATTAGGTGTACTAGTTTGATTTTGATACTGCATGTTGGATTTTGGTGGGGTGTTTCTTTGTTTTTTTGGGGAGGAAGGGGGGGTTCATTTGAGCATTGACTTATTTCTATTGATAGACTTGTGGTCTATGAAGTAAAAAATGGGAGATTTGTTCTGCAGGTGTAGATTATATTGAAAATAGGTATAAAAACCATCAATCCTAAAAGCAAAGCCGGTATTGGTTCTTATTTTGCTGGTAGCAGTAGAAAAAAAGAGTTGAGGAAGTTGAAAATGTCTCAAAAAGAAATAAAATTGATGAGAAAGTGTTCGAATCAGATCCGGAGTTAAAGGAGATAAGCGACTACGCCAAGTCTAGTGAAGATGTCCTTCCCGAGTGCAGTGTTAGTGATGACAGTAAAGAGAGCGAGGGAAGTGGGAAAACAGTGATGATGGGGATAATGATCCCTTGTCCATGCCATGTTTGTCAAGATTTATTTTCGTAGAGCGGTATGACCTTCGAACGATAATAGATGAGGTTGGATCTTTCTCGACGAAGATATCGGTCAGATCAAGAATGGCAGCTAATCGAGAATTTAAGAAAGTTCTTGTTGACCAAGAGGGAAGAAAAGATTCAAACGGTCCTGTTTTGGACACCTGAGAAACCTGTTGGAACATCTCAAGTTCAATGGGCAGTTGGTCCATTATTTATCATTGCGACGAGTCAAGAGTGATAAGTTGCATCATGAGATGTGGTTCTGCGTTAACAACAAACCTGTTTGTTTTGGCTTAAAAGAATTTTGTTTGATCACGGGCAGAACTGCTCATCATACCCTAGGGAATAAAAAATGAAGAAGGTGACAATGGGGAGCATTTTTTCTTTAAGGTGTCAAAAAATAAAAACATTACGGCGGCCAACTTGTTGCACTTGATCAGAGGGAATAAGCTGAACGAGGACCAGAAATTTAAGTGTTGTTTACTGTGCTTGCAAAAGATTTGACGAAGGTTGTCGACACGAAACTGATTCGAATGGTTGATTCATTGAGTTTCTTCGAGTATTATCTATGTGGAAAAGAGACATTTCAATTGACCCATGACTATCTGTAGAAGAAAAGTGACCTGAAGAAATAGAGAGAAGTATTTGATGAGAAGCAGAAGGCATCTTATTCTCTATTCAAATTTTCTTTGGTATTCATGATATCTACCATAAACCCTTTAGTGATTTTATCGTAGATTCTTATTTTACTTATACGCTGTCATAGTCTCTGAGTTTTTTTCCACTGTTGTACTGCTTATAGGTTTGTATCTATGCGGTCTTTCCTTATCTTGGAAAATTTGCTGGAAAATCAACGGATGAGCCCTTTCCTATTCCCCGCATCCTCATATGGCACACTACAAAAGGTGAATAGATAATCGAAGGTGACCCATTCAAGTACAAAGGAAAAGTTACCGAGGTATGAACTGGTTTTTTACTATGCAATAATACTACTGTCGTATCAAATGCTATGTAATTGTTAATTGATATTTTGTAGAACGTGCACCCGTATATCATCCCTACTGTTCGTGAGATGAAGATAGATTACATGATTACGTTTAATCCATATACGGATGAGGTGAATAATAACGTCTTCGAAGGCTTAAAAAAAGAGTTAGAAGGGGTGACTATCCTTATTTCAAATGAGGATACTGAAGATAACGGGGATTTGGGTGGTAACCCCGTTGGAGTATGCATTGGCGATGATGATACTCTGAGCACATCGAAAGATACAAAAGGTACCTCATTCCCTGGGGATCTTCAAAAGCGTGTTGTTACGCTCGAGGAAGCGGTGTTGGATATTGTTGCCTATATCATAGAGAAAAGATTGAATAAAAAGAAAAAGGATGAGCAACAACACGAGCGAGGTAACTTCATTCAATAATTGATATTGTTTATAAATTTTCAACTTTAAATATTATTAACACTTTGTAATATGATTATACAGTGCATGTGGAACTTCGTGAAT
>NW_025820054.1:0-2905 GCF_002878395.1 Capsicum annuum
TCTTCTTCACCTCATCAAGATATAGTTGTGGGTCTTCACCTGCCTTCAACCCAAAAAATTTTGGCAGGTTCATTCTCATAAAGTCTCTAATTCTGGATTCAACTAAATCCCCATCCTGCTAAGGTAGGACTGCAGCCTAATGATTACCTTGAACATTAACAGTTATAGCTTGGGCTAGCGCCTGAAAATCTGCCCAAAACTTCAAAGGATCTGTAGGCTGAGGTGGCTCATTATTATTTCTGTGGGCATTAGCTCGACGAGGAGGTATTTTTATCATAAAAGAGCATGAGTTAATAGCAAATAGAGATAGCTGTAATCACGATGGGTTATGAAAGAAAGAGAGGATTTTCCTATAATGCTCCATAGCCTTTTGGTCATAGATGTGTCAAGCTTCACATCGATTATGAAAACTCTATGTAACACGTCTTGTCTGACTCCATAGGACTCTCTAAACCTTAGGCTCTGATACTAAGTTTGTAATACCCCAAAACCTAGTTCCTGAGATGCCACACGGTGCTCTGAACTACAAGTAGTCTTGAGCTAACCCTGACTGACTTCTAACACATCTGAATCTCATCATAGCAAAATATAAGTATAAAATCATGATAAAATACAGAAAACTATCTGAATATATCTAAAAGTACTAATCTCATCAATTTGATTAAACAAATACTGAAAAGTCTGAATAAGACAACTGAGATCTAAGACTGAATCTAGTAGTCCGACAAGCCTCTACTAGCTGAGTCTAGAGAGTCACTGGGACAGGCCCCAGCTGACTCAAACTAGCTGAAATAAATAAAGAAACATCTACTAGTAAACTGAAACATGAATAGCTAAGTCCTCAAACTATAAGGACTTACCAACTACAGGTATGTAGTTGAGATGCTTGAAAATCACTATCGCTGCTGAGACTGAGCACCTGAACCTACATTATTAGATAATGTAGCACATAGACGTATAAGTGGATCACTACTTTGAGGATGTACTGAGTATATAGAGGTATATGCAATAACTAAACAATATCATCGCAGTATATGAAATCAAGCATGCTAAATGTAAATGACTCACGTAGGCTTGAGTAAATCTAAAAGCTGAAGATAATAATCAAGAATAGTAAAACAAATAGTAAAAATACTGTGAGTCGTAACACTTAGTTCTAAAATCTGTATTCTGTTCTTTATTCTTAAATCATATCTGAAAACTTATTCTGCAAGGGGATTCTTTCAAAGCTTTAGGGAATATACTTCATTTGAAAAGCTATATATCTTTTACTAGCAGGGAGGTTCTCTTAATCGACATAAACCATGTGAGCTATATGGAGTCCAACGTCTTGACTTCCTAGGGAGGAAACCTCACGTTAAGAAGAGGTGTCATACTCTTGCCAGGGAGTATAGCCTAATCTAGGTGATCGATCACAAGCTAAATCTGCCATCTATATAAATGGAAATAATCTGAATCTGTACCTATGTTGGCTATGTAGTTCTATGGAAGATAGGGCACGCTAATCCCACACTTCCCGCTCGGTGCTAAATACTACTCCCTTTAAGATCTGTACGCTCAAAACCATTGTAAATCCACTTCTTAAAACTAGCATAAGGATTTATATGAAAACCATTTATGCACTGACTTTAGTAAGTCTTTAAATAAAACTGTTCTGAGTTTCTGTAAACTGTAAAATCTGTAGTGGATTCCAAAGCTAAATCAATGATCAAAAGATCAAAGCTTTTTCTAAAAATTGAGGATAATCTGTTCATAAGAGGCTTAAAACATCATCTTTCTTACAATAATAATATTCAATCTTAGGGTAGTAACTCATGTATCAATCTCATGTTAAAGCATCATAATATTCATGCTAGGTAATGTAAATATTGATAGAACAACTCAAAATCTAGAAATTTCAGCAATATGCATGAAAATATGAACAAAATCATGGAATTCAGCTTCTAAATCATTGGAAATATCATAAGCTTGTGATTAACAATAATGGGTATAAACCCTAACTTGAATTTCATGGAAAATCATATAAATTGCGGTAAATTTATAATTAAAGTAAAGTTTTGGGCACAAGGATGAAAGAATTATCCTTGTTCAAACCCCACATACTTTAAATTGATAATCTTTGATGAAAACTGGGATCTTGGATCCCTATTGATGCTTAGAGGATGAATTCTTAGTGCTCTTGTATTGGGAAATCTCAATCTTGAATTATCTTGGAGAAATAATGGAGGAATCTTGGATTTCTTGGGAAGGAAGTTGATGAACTAGGGTTTTGCTTTGAGAGGGAATGATGAATAAAGCATAATGTGCTTTGAAATATGCTTAATCTTCTATTTTTGGATGGATTGGGGGTTGGGAGAATGACCAAAATGCCCTCTTTAAACTCCCAAACGAAACTAAAAAATGCAACATTTTGCGAACTGTGTGGCCACTGCGACGCGCCACTATCGCGGTGGCTCACTGGAAATTGAACGAACGGGAAATGGGCTCCCTCCGCAAAGTGCCACAATCGCGAAGCCCTAATGTTTATCATTTTGACCACTGGCACGACGCACCAGTATCGCGAGGTCTTACTAGAAATTTTCAAACGGGAAATGGGCCTCTCCGCGATGCACCAAGATTTCGGGGCCTCACTGGAAATTGACAATTGTGATATTACGCTTCTCCACAATGCACTAATGACCCAAATGACGGTGTTTTATGACTGGAACTTAAAATAGCCATAACTTCTTACCCGGTTATCAGATTTAGGCGAATCTTATATCGTTGGAAAGCTAATTCAATTTTCTACGTCATGAAAAGTCCAAGTATATAGAATTCTACACAAAATAAATAATATTCATCTTGGAATCTATCCCTTAACATTCTAGGGACAAATTTTAGCTAGAAAAGGTATGGGGTATTACAA
>NW_025820055.1:0-1960 GCF_002878395.1 Capsicum annuum
AACTTGTAACATACTAATGAACACATCAAGAGAAGTTTCCTGATCCTATTGGGACTAGAGTACATGGATATGGTTTGGGCATTGCCCACTGGTGGCACTAGAAGCATCACCCTACTGAGACGAGTGACCATACTAAGCTGGAGTTTGATTATGCTGACTCTGTGAACCCACCTGAGGATACTCTCTGATTCTATGACCTAGTTTTCTATACCCAAAACACACATCACTTCTAGCCCTGTAGATACCCTGATGGTTTATACCACATTTCTGGCAAAGAGGATTTATTAGAGCACTGCTAACACTACCCGGAGATTTAGATCCTGGTGCCCTATCCTTACTACCATTTCTAAACTTAGGCATCGGAGCACTGGCTGAGAACAGAGCTGGGATTAAAGATTTTGGGTGGAACTGAGAACGATTACCACCCTCTGACTTAGGCTGAGAAAACTTAAAGCTACATGTTTTAGGCTTCTCGCTTTACCTTTCTTTCTCCTTTGTTTTCTGTTCCTCAATATGCTGAGCATAGAATATCAAACTATCCAAGTCTATCTCCTTAATCAGCAATGCAGTCCTATATTCCTTGACCACACTATTAGACACACCAAACACAAACTTGCTCATCTTAGACCAACTATCAGCTACCACATGAGGAGTATACCTGGATAACTGAGTAAACTTAAAGGACTACTCTTTCACACTTATATTGCCCTATTTTAGATTGATGCAGTCTAATACCTTAGCTTCCCTTAATGCTAATGGGAATAACCTATCTAAAAAGGTAGTAGAGAACTTCTCCTATTCTATAGGCCCTGCATCTGTACTCCTATCTACCTTCTAGTACTTAAACCACGTGTGAGCCACATCCTATAACTAGTAGGCAGCTAACTCAGCACTTTCACGACCAGTTACCCCCATAATATCTATTACTATCTACACCATGTCAAGGAATTCATGTGGGTCTTCTTTAGACTTAGACCCTGAAAATGAAGGAGGGTTCATTTGGGTGAAGTCTCAAATTGTAGCTGCAGTAGTATTGGCCACTAGGTTGTACCGAACAACATCTGGGCATTAATTTTGGGCCGCCACAAAGTGAGGTAGAATGGTGAAAGTTGCTTTGAATTTTTCATGAGAAATATGCTCATTAAGGGGATCATCCAGAACGGGCGGAGGTGCCGGCTGGTTCGTAGTTCTTATTTCGTTGGTCTTTTTGGGAGGCATGTTCTGTAAACGAGAGGAAATGTTAGATTACATATAGATTTTAACTTGATCTTATGCTCACTCTCATGCTATGAACACTAAAATAAGGGAATTTTTTCCTAAAACATCTCGTAGCCTCTTGTCCATAAGTGTGGCGTGCTACACACCCATGCACAAAACTCTACTTGATATGGCTTTCAGACTTTCTAGGATTCTTTAGAACCTTAGGCTCTAAAACTAAGTTTGTAATGCCCTGAGACTATACCCTAGATGTGACACGGTGCTTACAATCTTGAAGGACCACAAGCTAACCCATGACTGGTACCTGTTGTGAGCACTGAGTGATAATAATGAATATATATACAAAATTAGGATGAAAATGCCATAAGATTCATAAATTGAAAACAAATACTAAATACTGATAATAATACTAAAAATACTGAACATCTATCTAAAGTAGTCTAGTCCGAAAACGTCTAACAGTCTGAATGTAGAGTTGAAGGAACAAGTACCCAACTAACCCCGACTACTAAACATACTAAACCTGCTAAAATTATCAAATAGAATAAAGCCTTTGATGGATGAGAACTCACTACTAAATCTGCCGCTGATATCCTGAGTTGCTAAGTACAGGCAGGACCCTGAGCATCCAAACCTATGATATGAGACATCATGGCGTAAAAAAGAGAGTATGCATCAGTACGTGATATGTACTGGTATGCTAACTGAGGTAAGGCTGATATATATGGGTTCATATGCATAA
>NW_025820056.1:0-1049 GCF_002878395.1 Capsicum annuum
TGCTTATATTCTCAAAGGACCACAAGCTAACCCATGATTGGTACCTTCTGCAATAGCTGAATAGTAATACTGTAAATATGCAGAAATTATGCAAAAAACATTCCATAAGGTTCAATACTATAATAAAACTGAATACAGCATAACAATACCTAAACCGAAATATCTGCCTGAAACATACTCTATTCTGAAAAGCCTCTAAACTATCTAAAATGTGAAGTTGATGGAACAAGTCCCCAACTAACTCTGGCTACTAAAAATTAAACTGAAATGCTTAAATAATAATCATGTCCTCGAACTATGAGGACTCACCCCTAACTCTGATTGCTGAAAATCTATAACTGCTAGGAATGGTCAGGAGTCCGTGCGGCTGAACCTATGATATAAGACATCATGCAAAATAGAAAAATATGTGTCAGTACTTTGAATGTACTGGTATGCTAAGTGAGGTAAGTTGAAATGTATGGGTTCATATGCATGAACAACACCGACTAAATTACATGAATATAACTGAATAAGAGTACATGCATAAATACATAAACTATAACTGAGATCGTGATAACACTGGATACTGAGTTCTGAATTACTGATTTACTGATATATGAGTTTACTGTACTATGTAGCTGATAACTAAGTGAGTGTATCTGACAGTGTTTTTCTTGTGGAACTATACTAAGTTCTGTATTGAACTGACTGACTATATTTGATAGTCCTAAATCTGCAGGACTAAACTGAGTTCTTTTCTAAGACTAGAACTGATATTGTGACTGTAAAGGGCAATAATCTAAATACATGCCCCTTTATGAATAGATTGGGTTCCAACCAGTAAACCCAGTTAGAAGGGTGTCAATACTATGCTATGGGTAAAGACAAGCTATGAGTTAACCCTCTCTAATAGAAAGCTCTTTCATCAACCCTTACAAGCAGAAAAACTCGAATAAGATGTATTAACCCTCATAATATGTGGCAGGAAGATATCTCAACCAACGTTGGCTACATATTTCAATAACACAAGGATTGCTACTAAGGGTCAAACCCTCTGCTGGCAGGAA
>NW_025820057.1:0-1449 GCF_002878395.1 Capsicum annuum
GACTACTGAATCTACTGAATACTGAAATGATAACTCTATCCTCAAACGATGAGGACCCACCACTAAATTTGATATTGCTAAAAGTCTAGGCTGCTAGGTATGGTCAGGAGCTCGTGCGTCCAAACCTATAATATAAGACATCATACGCAAAGAAAGAGTATGCGTCAGTACTTTGAATGTACTGGTATGCTAAGCAAGGTAGGTTTATATGAAAGGGTTTATATACATGAATAATAACTGGCTGAGTAACATGAATATAACTGAATGAGAGTACATGTATATCTGAAACTACTGTAATTATTGATTATGTAATGTTGCATGAAAATCTACTTTACTGCACTGAGATCACTAATAACTGAATTACTGATAACTGGGTGACTGTTTCGACAGTCTTAATTTTGTGGAACTGAACTTAGTTTCGTACTGAGCTGGGTGACTATGTCTGACAGTCTTGATTCTGAGAACTAAACTAAGGATTTATACTGAGTCTGAAGCTGACACTGTAACTATGGAAGTATTTATCTAACCGACATACCCCGATTATAAACTGAGTTGGGGTCTAACCTGTGACCCAGTTAAAAGGGTGTTAGCACCTGCCAAGGGATACTAACCATGGCTATGAGTTAACCCTATCTAGTAGGAAGGCATATCGTCAACCCTCACTGGCAGGAAAACTTACATGAGATGTATCAACCCTTACCTAGCAGGAAGATATCTCAACCTACACTGGCTATGTAGTTTTGTAGTGCAGGGATTGTTGCTATGGATCAAACCCTTTGCTGACAAAAATGCCCCCATCCCTGGGTTCACTCGGTGCTGATTCCTACTCCCAACTAAATAGACACTGAATTGATTTCTAAACTGTTCTAGGCTTGACTGAACTATTACTGATCATGCTAACTGACTGAACTGGACTGAATTCACTGAGTTCTATTAACTAACTAAGTACACTAAGTTTTGTAATTGACTGAGTACTACTGTACGTGACATCACTGAGACTATACTGAAGCTACTGTAATTCTAGGGAAACAGCTAAATTTTAGGTATGGAATACCCCCAGGACTTGATAGCATTGAAAGTAAAATACAGCATGGTCATAATAGCATAACAATAGTAGCTTGTCAACAATGCTTTCATTTAGACATTTTGTCAAAACACTTAATAGGTATGAACTTATGCACATACTACTATGACATGATTTCACTATGCAACTCACATGGGCATTATATCAAACACTTGGGGAGCATAGTCTATGCATATGGTGATGAACAATATGTAGGTATCATGATTACAAATACCAACTTACACATTCAATAGGCTTTTAACATGAATCCACATAACATTACATGCATGTTAATTAATTCACATGAAAACTCATAATTCCTCATGAATTATACCACAGCTATATCATAATCATGAATACAATCAAATTCAACATAAAATTCATGA
>NW_025820058.1:0-1016 GCF_002878395.1 Capsicum annuum
ATTTATAGAAATATTTCATCAAAACATGTGATAGGCATAACTTGTACAAACATAGGGATTTCATGGTATCATGCTAGTTAGGCACTTTTCCTTCATCTAGGCATTTAATCAAACATATTGTAGGCATGGTACATGTAAACATCATTTTACAATAATTAAACATCATGGTTTAATTCTAATTTCATCATTCAAGGGTTTAGTCATAGGTTAGCATGAATCTATATCTATAATACTAACCCACATAGAATTTATCACCCAACATGGAGTAAAATTCAATTTCTCACTATCCACATGAACAAGAGCAGCCCAATCATGAAATTCATAAGAAAACCCATAAACTTGAATTTAGAAAAAGGATTCTTGGGCTTCATGGACGAAAGGAGTCCATGAATGAACACTGTGCATACCTTAGTTAGTGATTTTGTGAGGATTAACGGTGAAACCTTCTTGAATTTGAATCCTCAATAGAAACCATAGCTTGTTCTTAAGAGAAACTGGAGAGAAAATAATATATTTTGGGTAAAGAATGGCTAAATCATGTGTTATTGGGTTTAAATAGGGGTAGGAAATTGACCCTTTTAACCCTTGGACGTGTCTTGTAATTTCAGTGAAAATTTTCCGAACTGGGTCCCTGGAGCGACGCGGCTCTATCACGCCGTGTCACTGGAGTTTGACAATTGGAAAACTGAGAGATGGCGCTATGTGGAGCCATCGTATTGCCCCTTCCTTTGTGACCTAGAACTTTGATGCGACGCGGGGGAGATCGCGCTGAGACATTTAAAAAGGAAAATTTTGAATTTGGGCCCTGGAGCAACACGCCATAATTGCGGACCCCTACTGGTATTTTCCAAATGCCATTTCTTCTTGTGGTGCGGTGCGCCACTGACTAATATGGCACTATTTTACGACGGAAACTTGAAATAGTCTTAACTTCTTACCCGGTTATCGGATTTTGGAGAATCTTATATTGATGGAAATCTTGTTGAATTTCCCACATGACAAAAAGTGAAAATCTT
>NW_025820059.1:0-1117 GCF_002878395.1 Capsicum annuum
TTTTGGACACCGGCGATACTTTATGCAGAACGATCTCTACAACCGTGTAATCTTGTGCTGGTGTGGCAACCCTTTGGGTACCTATATCATTTGTTGCATGTGGAATGATAAACTCTCCGGTTATAGCCGATGATCAATTTATAAATTTCCTTTAAATTATCAATCTTTGGATAATCTTACGCATTATTTGATGTTGGATACGAGGCGACTTACATATATCCTTTTGATATCTAGCTTTTAGGTAATCCTGCACATTATCCGACTTTGAATAAGAGATGGCTTATAGATATCCCTCCAATTGCTAGCTTTCAGGTGTTCCTGCACATCATCCGACCTTGGATACAATATAACTTATAGATAATCCCTCAAATTGTTAGTCTTTAGGTAATCCTGCACATAATCGATCTTGGATATGACACGGCTTATGGAGCACCCTTGGATGTATCAATTTGATAATCTTGCATATTCTCCGGTAAGGATTTAGTTGTGACTTATGGATAACCTTTGAACTATAAATTTTTGGGCGATCTTGCACACTATCCGGTTAGGAAGTTGTTGTGGCTTACGAATGACCTACAGGCTATCAACTCATAGGTGACCTTGCACACTATCCTATTTCAAATAATATGACTTATAGATGACCCTCAAATTGTCAATTTCTAGGAAATCTTATATATCATTCATCCTTAGATAGCGACTTAAAGGCGTCCCTTCAAATCATGTGCTCTCGATGCATTCAGATGTTGATTCATAAAATGATAAGATATCCTCGACGCCAGCGTTTATGTCTTGCGTGTCAATAGATATAAAATGATGATGATATCCTCGACACCAGCATTGTGTCTTACGTGTCAACAGATGTATTAATGCTAATGATATCCTCGACACTAGTGTTGTGTCTTGCGTGTCAATAGATATATTAAATGCTGATGATATCCTCAACGCCAACGTTGTGTCTTGCGCATCAACAGATATTGCATGATGATGATATCCTCGATGCCAACATTGTGTCTTGCATGTCAATAGATACTGCATGATGATGATATCCTCAACGCCAGCGTTGTGTCTTACGTGTCAATAGATATATAATAATGATGATATCCTCAATGCTAGCATT
>NW_025820060.1:0-1143 GCF_002878395.1 Capsicum annuum
AAGCATCTTAAATCATTCCCAACAAGTTCATCAACTCTAAATCATCAAAGAGAGAGATTTCAATAATAATGCTCTTTATCAAATCTTCAACATCATACATATTCATATAGGTTTCAATCAATTTAATGGGGAAAAGCCTAAAGGCCAAAACAACAATATTATTAAACATGCAAAAGCATAATAAAATCATGGATCTCAAAACCCCTTTAACAAATTCATGCTTGATGATTTTTTTTTAAATCTTAATTGGGCGTTTTCAACAAACTCATGTAGTTTTAGGATAAACCCCACGTACCTCAATTTAGAAATTTGATGGATGATTCTTGAATCCTACGGTTTGGGGATTTTAAATCTTCAATCAGTTTCGAAAACTCACGGTTGAATCGTGAGTTATTTGGGTTTTAAGTTTGAAACCGTAGAGAGTGTTCGTATGAACTTTTGAAGAAAATATGAATAATGTGGTCACTTGGGAGAAAAATCCCTTGTTTAAGATGACAAGGGGTGAAAATTACCCAATATACCCTTAATGAGACGGAATAAAATATAACAAGAAGCCCGATTTTATGGGCCACCGCGATGCTCCACTATCGCGGTGGCTCACTGGGAATTGATGAATGGGATTCTTGGGGTCACTGCAATCTGGAGCCATCGCGTTGTCTTACTGGTTTGGACTTGGAACTTTAGTGCGATGTGCCATAATCGCGCTAGGCTACTGAAATTTGACAATTATTAAATATACCATCTCCGCGATGTGCCAAGCACCAAAATGATGGTGTTTTACGACTAGGAATTAAATTAGCCATAACATCTTGGCCGAGTATCGGATTTGGGCGAATTCTATATTGATGGAAAGCTCATTCAATTTTCCACACTACATAATTGATTAATATGGAAAATTTGCATAGTATTTATGGCTTTTGGATCATCTACGATAGAAATGATGGTTTTTTCTTCTAGCCCAAAACGCGGGGTGTTACATTAGCTCTCCCTTGGAATCATTCATCCCTGAATGATGGGTAGGAACGTTGAAGCTTAAAGGTATGGAATAACGTGGACCTGATATGTCTTCTAAGAAAGGATATAACTAATCTGAAATATTTAAACTTCTATTATAAAACTGAATTCTGAGCTGACTTGCCCTTA
>NW_025820061.1:0-2498 GCF_002878395.1 Capsicum annuum
TGTGATATTGATGACTTGTAAGTCGAGTATGATGATACCCTACAGAACATAATATGTGATTGAATCATATAAAATTTGAATGCATTGATTTTACATGAGAAAGGTGGATGCCCGAAGAAGGCGTTTGAGACATCAGGGCTCATCACTAGAAAACGTGTTTGCCGACACGGAATATTGGTACTAGGCTAAGTGATCTTATGTACTTGACTTTATGTCATTCCCAAATTGGGACTATAGGTAGGAGCCCGGGCTAAGTGATCTTGGGCACTACCATTGGGTCGAGACACCCTACTATGTGATCTTGTGTGTCTCTCCCTCACTTATACTCTAATCTCGGCGAAAACCGAGGTTAGACGGTTGGTGTAAATTATGTAGGGTATTCTACCTAGCTCAGTTGCATTACATTATTATTGAGAAAACTATTGCATTACATCGATGTGTTTTCAAATGATTTGATACGAAATTTGCTTTATAATGGCTCTCAACTATATATTGTAAAATATTATGTCTTGTTTGGATATCTCTGCATGCCAGTACTTTTGTACTGACCCTCTCCCCTCTCCAACCTCTCAGGTTCAGAAGCCCAGTCTAGGGGTCAAGAGAATAGTAGATCCTCTAGATAGAGTTGCAGAAACAAGTGGTGAGCCTTCTATGTTTCGGAAGGTCTTATGTCCTGCAGTCTTTTTTCTTATATTCAGTTTTGGGGTCTACTGGGGGCCTTGTCCCAGTTTATATATGGTTACTTGACTAAGTCATTTGTTAGAGATTTTCGCAGACAGTTGTTTAGAGGTTAATTGATTTTGAGGGAACCTTATCTCCCCGTTATTGTTTCTTTTCATATTTATGACCATGTTTCTGAATTATTGGGTTTTTCCGCATTACTTTGATCATATGAATTAGGTGCATGATTACTAGACAGATAGGGGTGTTTCGGGCCTCCAAGGTTCAAAATTCTTGTCATGGTCAGGCCCTGGTTTGGGTCGTGACACCTTATTCAACTGGCAATAATCTATGCACATACGCAGGGAACTATTTTTCTTTCACACGAAAAGTACAGGTCCACCCCAGGGAGACACACTGTGGCGGATAAAACCTTTATCTAGAAGGCCTACTAGCTGTTCTTTCAACTCTTTTAGCTCTGCAGAAGCTATCCTATATGGTGGAATAGAGACAGGACAGGTATTTGGCAATAAATCAATACCAAAGTCTATGTTCCTATCAGGTGATATTCCTGGGAGATCATGTGGAAAGACTTCTAGGAATTCATTCACTACGGGAACAGACTGAAGAGGAAGAATTTCGGCACTAGAATCTTTAACCCGGATAAGATGGTACAAACAACCCTTAGAAATAAGTTTATGGGCTCTGAGGTAGGATATAAAGTGCCCTCTAAGTGCTAGAGAATGCCCCTCCCATTCCATCACAGACTTATTTGAAAAATAAAAGGTGACTCTTCAGGTCCTACAATTCAAGGTGGCATAGCACGAATGGAGCTAGTCCATCCTTAAGATGGCATCAAAATCAACCATATCAAGTTCTATGAGATCTGCCACAGTATCTCAGCTACAAAAAGTCACAACACAACCCCTATACACCCTCTTAGTAACAACTTTCCCACCGAGGTGGAAACAGAAAAGGGTTCATGAACCACATCGGGCCCAAACTCGAAACCAACAGCCATATATGGGGTCATATAGGATAAGGTAGACCTGGGATCTAATAACACATAAAAATTATGAGAAAATATTTGCAACATACTGGTAACTACATTTGGGGAGGCCTCAGCCTCCTGGTGGTTGGTCAAGGCATATAACTAATTTTGGCCTTTTCGGCCACTGAAGTGGTACCCTTCTGAGGTAGTGGTGGTGCAGAAGAATTCTCCTGAGACTTGGTTCCTCCAACATTATTCCTTGCTACCGGACAGTCTCTCTAGATATGGCCTGGCTGGCCGTATGAATAACATACCAAAGCGCCAAACTAACATCTCCCTGGAAGATTTCTCCCGTATCTCCCACAACACAGATAGGACCGAGAGGTCTGGGCTATATTTCCCTGCAAATGCGTACCTTACATCCTCAGCCCCTTACTAGATTGGAAATTATGGGTGCGCTGCTCAGCTGTGGTTCTGGACACTGGAGCACTAGCTGCTGACCAAATATTACCCTAATTCTTTTTCTTTTTCCATTTGTCACCCCAATTGCCGCTCTGCTGCTGACTATGACTCTGGTCTGTCGCTCTGGCTCTCTTTGCCTGCCTATCCTTTTCCCTAGATTTTGCTAAATTCTTATTCTTCTCCTCAACTTGCTGCGTGTGGACTGACAGTCTAGCAAATTCCATATCCATGTTCAGCATAGCTCCTTGACACTCAAGCACCATATCGTCTGAAAGGCCGGAAGCAAACTTCCTCATTCAGACCCTCTTACTACTCATCATCTCAAGGGCATAACGGGACAGCTGATTAAACTTTAAAGTATACTCCTGAACACTCATCTTACCCT